>NW_026970963.1:0-97351 GCF_963678635.1 Symsagittifera roscoffensis
CCAGCTTGCACAATGAAAAAGCTACTTCTTCCCAATTAACTATAATTTCAACTAAATCTGTTTCTTTTGAACTTTCTGAGTGGCTGATAACATCTAAACGCCAATCATGAAGCTGCTGTATAGCTTTTTCGAAATAGTACTTAGAACTCATTTTTGTTTGGTTTGATTCGTGCCCTGTGCGTTGAATAAAGCGGCCCTTCGTGTAGTGCAAAAGTGACAAGCAGAAATATGATTTTCCTATTTCTAGTTTTTTTTCATATTTCTCTTCAAGTATCGTCATATTCGTCTCCAAACTTTCAGGATCGGGGTCCATCTGAATGATGAAACACTGGCACATTACAGCATGAGAAAATAGACGAACTTGCAGAAACAAATTACTCAAATTTTCTGCGAATTTCAGCAACAATGAAATATGGTTCGAGCTAAAATACTCAGCTAGGAGGTTCAACAGAGCGATTAATAAACACTCAGTTGAGGACTGTTGAATAATAAAAGGTTCTTTCGAAATGTCTGGATAATATCTTAAGAGTTCAAAATCAAACTTGAAGAACTCTCGAAGATCTTCAAAGTTATTGAAAAATGCTGATGTTTGAACTGGCTCGTCACCATTACATAGTCTCTGTAGATCCTCCCGCAAGATTTGCAACAGTTTTGAATAATACGCAATAAAAAAGTGCACTTCAACTTCCTACAAACTTCTGAGTATTCCTTCAGAACATACTCTTGTAAGTACGGGTGCAAGTGGTACTGTTTTCTGTTTCGGTTGAACTCAATCAAACTTAAGTCGGCACATTGCTCAATAAAATCTTCTTTGAAGCTCTCTTCCCCTTTAGTGTACAAATTAAGCATGTACTTCAAGATTGGTTCTTCTATGAACTCAGGAAAAATACTAGCACATTGTATGACAAGTAATAAGCCAGCTTAGCTTCTTGGTGTAGCGACTCAAATGACCATTTCAAAGCTTCGTCTATTGATTCCTGGTAACTCTTGCTTTCTTTGAACGTCGGGATGTCTTTAACAGTTATGGGCTTTTTGTTCTTAGCAGTCAGTCGAGAGGCATAAAGCTTCATTATCAGTGGAATGCCGTAGGAGGACTTCGCTACATAGTTTAAGATGTCGTCCGTAATAGTTTCGGTGTTCTCGCTAAACCATTTGGCCGCCTCTTTTCTAGAAATCGGTTTCAAAGCAATAATTTCTTTAGAAATACCCTTTGGGTCTAATGTCCAGTTTCTGGACGTACATATGAATTTGATGTTGCCGTTTGATGAAGAAAGCCGAGTTATTACATTTTCCAGAGCTTTTCTAGCTTCCAGCGTGTCAAAATTATCGATGTTATCCAAAATAAGCCAAACTTTTGTTTCTTTTGGAATGCTGTTGATATAATTTTTAAGAATTGAAAACGCGTCATCTGAGTTCTGGATTTCTTTTTCGATATCGCTCATGCATTTTCCTATCGATTTGCTAATTTTATTTTCCAGTCTTAGACCAAACTCTTTGTTGATTTCGAAATCCTTCATTAGTACAAGCAAACAGATGTTCAAAGGTTGTTTGGTTTGTTCTTTTGCAAATGTCAAAGCCAGAGAGCTCTTGCCTATCCCAGCGGTACCAGTTATTAAGGCCAGAGGTGACAACTGGAGAGAATCTGCTAGATGATCCAATTCCTGTTCTCTTCCCACGATGCTGCTTATGTCATGAATATTGCTTCTTGGAAGACTACCTGGGAAGTATTTCCAGTTATCGAGAATTTTTTTTAAATTTCCAAACTTATCAATACCAGGATACTTGCTTTGGAAAAAGCCAATTTCCTGTTGAAGACTCGTTATTTTTGCTTTGTAGTCATCAGCTGACAAAGAGCCTGGTACCTGATGGGCCGCGTGGTTTCTGAGATCTCTTATTTTTTTAATGGCGTCATCGTGCGACCAATCGGATAGAAACTCGTCAAGTAGAGAGGCGAGTAAATATGTATCGCATTTATCAAGGGATGGTATCATACCGTTTTTGAACTGCCTATGTTTTTTGCGAACAAATTCAACAGTTTCTTCTTTCGAAATGAAAGATTTCCATGTTAAATCACTATCTAGAAGAAGATGACTCACCATATTCTGTGCAATGGAATCAGCCAAGAATTTGGTTAGGCCGCTTAGATAAAAATGCAACGTAGTTTCTGACCAAGCCATTCCAAAAAGGGGCAATCGAATCAGACTTTGAGTTGAGTTCAATTCAGAGTTTTGATTAAGAGCTCTGATTTTGTTCACTTGCTTCACCAACTAGTCTGACATGTAAATAGTCTCGTAGACCAATCATGGCAATTTGATCAAAAAGATCACAATATTAAATCAAGTGTCTTATATTAAACACGAAGTTTTTGTGATTTTGTGTTTTGTTGTTTTGCGTTTTGTCGTTTTTGCGTTCTGCGTTTTTTTTGCGTTCTGCGTTTTGTTTTTATTGCGTTCTGCGTTTTGTTGTTTTGCGTTCTGCGTTTTCTGCGTTTTCTTTGCGTTCTGCGTTGCAAATCAAGTGACCTTCATTAAACACGAAGTTTTTGGTGACTCTGCGTTTTGCTGTTTTGCATTTTGTCGTTTTGCGTTCTGCTTTTCTGCAGTTTCTGCGTTTTCTGCGTTTTTTGCGTTCTGCCTTTCTGATTTTTGAAGGACTTCTACGCTGGGGAATGCTGCTTCACAATCAGCCATGAGCATGGATCTTGGTGGGACTCAAACCAGCAGCCATCCGAGTTAAAAGCAAGCAACTCTAATCAAATCCTACCCAGTTTCCAAGAAAGAATCAGATTGTAATCTTTGATTGCAATCAGATACAAATTTAAAGTTTCTAGAAAAAAAAACTCAGCCACAAGGATGTTTCTACTCATTGAAATAAGAATTCAAATTATCTTATACCAAAGAACTAAAGATTTTGATTCGATAGATATAATCCTTGGCAGAAAATTTCAAACAAAATCAACCAAAACTGAAACTTTACCGGCGAAAAAATTGAACCGAATTATGCAATCAATCGAGATGCTACAGATTTTTTTTACAGCACAACCACTAAACGATGAAAAAGAACAGGAGTCAAAGGTAAAACCTCTTTTGGTTGCTTTGTTTGTGTTTACCTGGTTTGTGCAATTCCCTTTCTGCACCTGTAACGTTGAAAAAAACTGAGCTTACTTTTCATATATCATGCTTTGAAGAATTATAGTCCGTTTGAAAGTAACTTTGCAGCTCATGAAAAAAAAATTGGCAAATTTTCTCATCTGTGTAGCTTATGAGAAAGATAAGTAATACAAAATCAAAAACGGAGTGGCTGAGAAAGTATTTGTAATTTGAATTCAAATTTGGTGCTTACGACAACAAGCTAGTCATACTATTTCTATAGGAAGCTTACGAGAAAAATGCAAACCAAAAAAATCTTCATAGTTGAAATTTGAATGACAAGCATTTCTTAAAACATTGAAAAATCATAACAGAGAACTATCAGGAGATTGGAAGTTGTTGAAAATTCAAAACTCAGTTACAAGTTCAGCAAATTCAAATGACTTTTTGCTAATTAAGCAGAATAGTAACAAAAAATTAGCAAATTAGAAACAAGTACATAATTAGTTGAAGTTTCAGCGAGTTCAGCAGTTTAGCGTCTTCATCGCCAGCTTTTTCTGTGACTTCAGTATGTTAAAGGAAACTTCCGCATCTTAAAATAAATGTATCTGAAAGCTATTAAAAACGCTTGTACCAAGTCAAACACTGATTGTTCCTATTGTTTTTTTAAGTTTTCAGCACAATTTTTCGTTTGAAGTGCGATTTGTCGTGAAAAAATTAATTTGTCGGAGCAAGAAATAAATTGAGTAGTGGAACCAGGCATGTATTCGGAACGATTTATAAATGGTTCATATCTCCTTCTTTTTACTGGCACGGCTTTGTCGTCAGTTGCTGACTAAGCCATTATATTAACAAAAACGGGCGTGGAACCAGAATTTTGACTTGGAAAACGAGCAATCAATCAAACATTGTGATTCAAAATGATTTTTTTTGTTTCCCTAATTTGCTTGACACGTAATGTATGATTGCCAGTTCAAGTTTTTGAAATGCCAACAGCAATAACATGAAAACATATCAAACGATTTAAAAAAAAGTAAGAAGTGTGGTCGCACTTTTCAAAGGCAATCTAAAACATAGCTAAAAGATAGATTACAATTTCAGATTGAGATTCATAGATCAACAAGTGTTTCATTCGGACAAACCACTGGTAGTTTATGTGACTGGTTGTCGTTTGTGTTCAATGCAAGCTAAAACATAGCAATTTGCTTATGTGACTGATAGTTTATGTGATTTTAACGCTTCTGGTAGTTTATGTGACTTCAATGACTTCGGTTTCACGGCAAGCTAAGACATAGACTATTGTTTATGCGACGAGTAGTTTAAAAGACTGGTAGTTTTGTCGCTCGTATTTTATGCAGGCTAAAACATAGCTCAAATATTATGTTTCAGATTGAGCTTGATAGATAAGCACGTGCTTCATTTGGACAAACTAATGATAGTTTATGGGACCTAACTTCACAATTAGAAAAAAACCTTACATGTGATAATGCGATAGCATCAGTTCAATTCAGCATAGCAAATAATTTTTAGTTTCACATTCATCTTGTTCCGACAACTTTTAGCATAGGGTTAGGCGCCTAAGTCAAAGTAAAATGGTATATCGCACAATAAGGCAAATACTTTCGCAAACACAGAATGAGGTTGAATGGATTGGGCTAAAAATATTGTTACCGCGTTTTGGCCTGATGTAGTTTTTTCATGAGCACGAATTAAAGAAAAAATTAAAAATTTAGGGAAAAAATTTTTAGAAGTACATAATTTTAGGTTTGTGACAACACCCACCAAAACATCGGAAACAAAGAAAATCATAATTGTTTATTGATGACTAAAATGTTGTGTAAATAATCGAAAATCGTGACAATATCACACCAAGTAACGGAATTTTTATTCAGCATACTCGAATAACTTCAAATGTAATCGTAGATTTTTTTTCGACATAAGTGAACCTTTCTGGAACATCAATTCATTTAACTCATTAAAAATATATGTATTTTTAAAACTCGAATCCAAACCATTATTTTCTTTCCATTGCTCATCAGCCCCCCCCCCCCCCCACATCGCCAAGCTACGTCCTCAAGTCCTCCCACTACGGCACCACGTCCTCCCACTAACTCTTCCCCCAACAAAACCATTACAGCACCAGACCCACCCACGTCCCCCGTTTACTACCCCCCCCCCCCCCCCGTTAAACAATCGGTTAGTAGCCGTTGCTTTTTTGTTTAAATGTTATTGTTATATTTCTTTCAAAAAAAGGATGAAATTAGGTTGAAAATGATCAACTATAATTGATTAAAATGATTTTTTTGCTATGAAAAGTAGTACAACTATATTATGTTTTTAAATAATTATAATCAATTGTTTTGAAATTTTAACCTTACATACTCTAAACATCCAATAAAAACGTATAATATACATAAAAATCCAGTGCGGAACCTTTACAACAAACATTTGACTTCTCGATCAATTGGTAGCTAATGTGACAATTTAAAACACAGTGACTCAATCTTGAAAACTGGCGACTAATTTGAATTCTGCGGTAAGGAGGCGTTCTCAAAGTTTCATAATCATTTATTCCCCTCAGGAATTCAAGGGTGCCCCTTCACGTGAGAATCTCAAGCTCAAGGTTCTCTTTTCTTGTCAAGATCTCAAAGTTCTCCCGCCGAGTGGAAATATCATCGTCTCTCTTTCTCCTCTCCCACTCACCTCAGATAAGCATTATTTTCAGAGTGCAAGGAGAGGTTTATACAAAATAAGTACAAAGACCAAGCAGTCTTGCCGCATCCTATATATTCCACATGCCGATTTTTGAAAAAAAAATCAGAAAAAGGTCAAAAAAAATTACTAAAAAAAGTTTGCAGGTAGGGGAGGAAAGGAAAAAGAGCCGCGAAATGTGACCGAGTTGGACTTATTGGGCTACGGAAAACTTTATAAATGTTCATACTTAACCTTTTATATCCACTAGTTACACCAAAAAACTGATGCTATTGTTAGATGGGGGTTGGGGAGGGGTGTTGTTAGAAAAAAGCGCTGGCCCCTACAAGTCGACCCTATCACATCACATCTGAGTTTTCAGGGTCCTCCCGCAACTTCAAGATTCCTTAACCTCCATAACCAGGGCTGAAACGCTTGACTGTTATTCTTGGGATGCAAAGATAGATTTTTTGTTTTGTGTTGAAACACTTGCCCCCTTTCCCAATTTTTCGAAACCCATTTTGTTATGGCAAAGTATCAATAAAACAAAATCGGGATATGAAATTAAAGCAGAACATTAAAATCGTTGTAAATTTCAATTCCCAGTGTTTTTTCCATGCTTAAAAAAGAAAGAGACAGTTCATATTTGGTTGATTATAGTAAACTACTTAAACGCTCAAAAATTCGAATGAACTCGGTGACAATCCGCTCCGAAGTTTTAATGACAAAAATCAATAGATTTTTGGTTACTGAAACTTTGTCCAGATAATCGAATATCGTGGCAGTCTTAAACATCATATTGGTTCTTCTATCGATCATAATCATTCATTTTCGAAATTTAAAAGCCCACTATAAACCATTGTGGTCGATTATATTTAGTTAGTATACTTGTTTTGAGATATCTTTTTAAAAAAGCAGACGTATCCAAGTACAAAGTGATAGCAGTGTCATGGGAAATTTAGAAAAAAAACGAAGATTATCAGGTGTTAATTTAGGCATAAAATTTTGACTTTTTCTTAAAGTAAAGAAAAGCTTGCTGATTATGATCTTAAATTAATACAAAAAAGGAAGAAGTGTGTCATTCCCCCTGACGGCACAGCCGAATCGTTTCATATCAGTAGAAAACGCAACGAAAAAGCCTTAACGACAAAATTGATTGAAAAGAAGGGTTGGAATATTCTAGAGGATTGGAATATTCAAAAATATTCTGGGTTGGATTATTCTGGAGGGTTGGAGTGAGGGAGTAAAGCCTCCATTTTTGAACGATTTCAAAGAAAAACCGAACAGCCGCATACAACGTGAAAGTAAGTTTTTGGGTAGATAATATTGAACTTTTGAAAGCCTCTGGAAACGACAGTCCTTCGTAATTCGAGTGTTAAACAAGGGATTGAGTGGAACCGGAGTGTTGAGTGGCAGATTCGGAACAGATCCGAACCCTTTGGAGCAGAGAAATAGAGAGTATGACCAGATTATATCTGGAGGAGTGTGGAAAACGAGACACGATGTCTTTTAACTTTTAGAACAACTTTTATAACCTTTTTTTGCTACTGAAGTGCCCTGAATAATCGAAAAGAAATCCGAGTGATGTTCAGTTTAGAGCAAGAGTAGTTGATGGCGAGGAAAGAGTCAATACATCTCTAATGGATCCGATTTATGTCGGTCACTGAAAATGACTATAGTTATGGTTTTTGGACCAATTTTAGTTGTTTTCACGTTGTTTGGAGACCCAGCTATGCGGATAAATACTTAAATAGTCAAAAACTAAGTAAAGGTAGTTTAGATGATGTTCTAAAAGCTATAATACAAGTGCTGACCGCTATACAGACGAGAAATCAATTGGCTAAGTCGATACGATGAAAACGAATAGAAGTAGGGTAAATAGTCCTAAATAGGGGATTTTTCTTTGTTTTTGTTGCCGTGTAATATCTGGACGAAGGTTACATAGGTGATAGTTTATCTTGAGCAGCTCAGCCGGGGGTATTAACATAGGAAATAGTATTTCCAATGTACAAAGATAGGGAATAGAGTTGTTGAGGTTTCAGCGTGATGGTAGGAGAATGGTAAGAAAAACGGTATTTTTTAAATTTCTGTAAAAGGTCTAGTTTTTTCGCAAAAAGTTCGGCGCGCGTTACCTAATTTCCTTAGTGTATTACGTGGGAAAAAATTGTACTATGTATTAAAATAGGAAATAGGTTTCTTTATGTATTCAGATAGGTAAGGGTAAGTTTTTGATGAAATAGTAAGTTTCAGATAAAATTTTCGGCGCCCAATCCTAACATGTCTTAAGATAGTGTATAGATTTTCCTATTTATAAGGATTAGAAATTCGTTTTATTGAAATAAAAACTCATTAAGATAGGGAATAGGTTTTCCAAGGCATCAGGCTAGGGAATGGTAACGTTTCAGTGTGATGGTAAGAAAATGGTGAGAAAAACGTTATACGTTTGGATTTGTTCGCAAAAATCTCGGTACCCGTTATTTAATTTGTGAGTGTTAAGTGTGGGTTGTGCAATGAAGGCTTTATGTTTTAAATTGGTTCATGGTAAGCCAATGGTAAGATGTGCAAAAACTTCATAACCCGTTAAGGTTTTTTGATATAAATTGACATGATAACTACTTTATTAGATGATCTTACTTTTTAAAATGATTTTCAATCTAGCTGAATCTATGCTGAAACCTACCGAAACTTCCAAAAAAGTCAAGTTTTCGGAAAAAATCACAAGAGTTTCAAGTTTTTGGAAAAAATTCGAAAATTTCAACGCATTTCGAAACAATTGCAGAAGTCTCAAGGTTCCGGCTAGTTTTTTGTTGCTTCTTATCTAATTGAAAAAGATACAAAACGTGTAGCGTTTGAATATAAGCTCAAATTGTACTTGAATTGCCACATGTTGTGACAATGATACCAGAATTTGATCAAAACTATGGATTTTTCCACAATTTT
The DNA here is from genome assembly GCF_963678635.1 of Symsagittifera roscoffensis. Taxonomy (NCBI): domain Eukaryota; kingdom Metazoa; phylum Xenacoelomorpha; order Acoela; family Convolutidae; genus Symsagittifera; species Symsagittifera roscoffensis. The sequence continues at coordinate 8,721 of NW_026970963.1, forward strand.
TTCTCAAAGTATTGAAATTAGATCAATTTTAGCCTATTTTTAGCTAATAAATTGTTTTTTGAATGATCTGAACACTTGAAAAAAGGCTCATAATAGCTCAATAAAAATTAAACTTCGATTTTTTTTTGGAAAAAAAGGTGATTAATTTTGAGAAAACACAATAAAAACTCATTAAATTTTTAAATTTTCAATTTTTAAAATAGTATTTAGGTAAATAACTGTTTTTCAGGTCCAGTTCAAAGATAAATCACCTAGGAATCTCATTTCAAATTAAAAGTGAGTGCAATATTCATTAAAATTTCTAGATCAAACTCCATGATCCAACTCCTCCTTAGTTTTTTCTCAAAATTTGTACAAAATTACAACAACTGAGAAGTTTTTCAGGTTAAAATGACAATAAGTTTCAAATCATTGATGAAAAAAGAACATTTTGCTGCTAAAAATGACTCAAAAGGGGGTAAATTAGATTCGATGAAAATCAGCAAAATTTTCTCCAAAACTGATAATTTTTTCTGTGTTAATTCTACAATATAAATTTAATGATTTTTCCGTGGAATTTTCCTAAGATTTAAGGTTACTCCTGCTTTCAACTTACTGCTTATTTTCGCTATTGAACTCATTTTGCAAGAAAAATATATCAGGATTGGGTAATTTAAGAGAAAAATAGTATCAAATGAACGAATCATTTGCTGGCAGAGATAAATTTAGAAATGATAATGTCTGATTATTACCTTGTAAGTTTTACATGCTCACCTTTAGGTTCCCTTGTTCAGCTACTACATTAAACTAGTTAAGCAGAAGTACAACTTTCGGGATCATTAACTATCCTTCTTTTTGCAAAATAGTTATTAAAAAGCCTTTTAGTTCTTGATTTGTGTCGGAAGCTTTCTCAAAAAAGATAAAGAATTGGTGCTACTTCAAGAATTCAAACGTACATCTAAAAACTTACAAAATAAAGCTGTATTTTCCAACGTTGAGTTTTTAGAACGAATTAGGGGCAGCTTTATTGTTTATTTTCTGAAAGACTTCGGAAGTAAAAAAAATATCCAAGTGGGCTTAATTCCTAAAATCTGCAATATTTAAATTTTTCTGAGAGAACGCTTCATAAAATATCTATCGAAGAAATGAAATTAAGGTGTAAACTTTAACAATTGAACAATTTTACCACATTTATTCAGAAAAAAAACTATAGTTCTACATTTCTTTCTAAATGAAAAAGAATAAAGCTAACCAGAACAGATTTTTTACGGTGTGTCTAATTGAAACTTTTCATGTTAAATTTAAGAGGATCTTCCATTTGATTATGCTGAAGTATTTTTTTGCTAGAGAAACTTTCAGCAAGCTCAAATTATTTTCTCCAAAAATCGAAAAATGATAAAATCAAGATCTTGAAACCAAATTTTCGAATTAAGCTTCAAGTATCATCTTCCAAAAGATGTCTGAGTTGGGTTTACTTTGCAAAAAAACACTCAAAACATCATAAATTCCATATAAATATAGAGAATAACAAAAACGATTCTAAATATAACAATAAAACGTAAATTTTTGAGATTTCTTATCTTGGATTTTTTCTCAAGATATAATTTATATTGCAAGAAAAATCAGTGAGAACTGGGTAATTTAGGAGGAAAATAGTATCAAATGGAAAGTTAATTTGCTGGCAGAGATAAAATTACAACTGATAACGTCTTATTATTACCTTGTAATTTTTACATGCGCTCCTTTAGGTTCCCTTGTTCAGCTACTATATTAAACTTATTAAGCAAAAGTACAACTTTTGTGATCAATAATTAATTATCACTTTTCTTGCTCAATAGTTATTAAATCGATTTTCTTCTTGATTTATGGCGGAATTTTCCTCAAATAAATCCAAAAGATGAAGAATCGGTGCTAGTTCAATTATTCAAACGTACATGTAAAACTTGAGATTAAAAAAAAACTTTTTTTTTACGTTGAGTTTTTAGAACAAATTAAGGGCAGCTCTATTGTTTATATTCTGTAAGCCTTCGGAAGTAGAAATATGCAAGTGAGCTTAACTCTTAACTTCTGCTATGTCTAAGTACTTCTAAAAGAACGCTTCTTAGAAAATTGATTTAGAAAAAAAAATCAAATGGTAAACCTTAACAATTGTATATTTTGCCAGATTTAATAAGAAAAAAACTATAGTTCTACATAAAATTTAATTGAACAAAAATGAAGCTCGGAAGAAGAAAACCTTTTTTGTGTGTCTAATTGAAATTTATCATATTAAATTTGAGGGGATTCTACGTGTAATTCTGCTAAGGTATCAGTTTTTTTTAGTTTTCAGCAAGCTCAATAATTATTTTCTCTGAAAAAGCTTTCTACATCATTTTTTTATCCAAAATAATGACATCTAGATCTTGAAAGCAAATTTGAGGTTTAAACTTCATGTATCATTTTTCAAAAGATGTCGGAGCTGGGTATACTTCGCAAAAAAAACTTCTGAAATTTCGTATAAAAAATATGAAAAAGTTTCTGAATGTTACACCAAAATATAAATTTTTGAGATTTTTTATCTTGTATTTTTTTTCACAATATAACATATAAATTATAGTAAGTTCATCTCAAAATACCAACTGAAGTAAATTGAGTTTCTATCTCAAATTGTTATTTTCTCAGTTTCTGTAGCATCTACTATCTTCCAATTTAATCCAATTTGAACAAAATTTTATTTGAAGATTGATTTTTTGATGAAAAATGTATTATTTCACTGAACATTTATTACTCCGAAGCAGAGTTGGTATCATAAATCCTTTACTCAAAATCTCCAAATGCATTTTTCAAACTGATAACTGTATGGTGCTGTTTCAACTCTGAATTTCTATTTTGAGGTAAAATTTAGGTTGAGTTGACATACATTTTTTGATCTTTCCTAGGTCAGTTATCAATTTCATTTCTGAAACCTTAGAGAACTATAACGCTTAAAAAGTTGAGCCCATTATCTGCTTAAAACTAAACTACTCTATGAACATTTTTACAAGCACTAAAAAAGAAAACTTTAAAATCGTAACTAGGCAAAACCTTTTAATTAGTCGACGTTTTATAGAAACCCAGTTTTTCACAATTTTTTAACATATTCTCAACCACTCATTAGCGTATTTTTTTGCGTTTTTACAACAAATTTATCGCAACAAATATCCGCAAGCTTGCAACCGATGGAGTTTTTACTGTAGATTATAGATTTTCGCATAGGGTTCAATTGAAATTTTTACGCAAATTTGAGCTTGATTGGTGCTGACTTTATCATCAATCAGAACGATTGAACAAAGAAATTAATTGACAGGTCGAAAATGTGATAAAACTGTATGATTTCTACAGAAGTACTTCAAATTCAGCACAGTTGTATAGATTTTCACCTTCAGTAATATTTATTTTTCATGGCAATTTTTCCAGTTTTTTTATAATTAACATTACCTTCTTTTAGAGCGCGTTTGGAGACTGCTGAGCAACTTTTCCGTTTTTAAATTTTTGTTTACGAAAAGAAAAACGCTTCTTCTTGACATGATTAGTGTGTTCCGCGCTCCTATATGTAAGAAAGTTACATTTGGAACACTTTTAAATATCACAGGTTCTACCATGTCTTGATGCATCGTTTTGTGTGTAATCTAGGCCATGTTCAGGACATGCAACTTTTTCGTTTCTCTTCAGTGACGGCATCTCAATAAGTGAAGAAGAACTTGAGAATAATTTAGAGATTTAACTTGTCAGACAAAAAGAGTTAATTATCCTCAAAAAATGAATAAAAGTGAGAAAAAATTTTGTAAACTTCTTAACCAAAATTTTTACGTGGAACGAAATCAGATTACATATCAAAAAAATTATCCACTATAACCACGGGGTTTTCAAAAGTTTTGATATCAATCAGTATCGAGCTTTACTTATCAGGAAAATTTTATCTTTCTTGATATCAAACAATCAAAAGCAAGTTTTTACTTAGAATGGAGTTTTCAACAAATTGATATCAAACAACCGAGCTTTCTTCCACATCCACAGGTGTTTTTTTGCTATTAACCAATCAGAACATTATTTTGGATTTTCTATCGATCATACTCATTCGTTTTCGAAAACAAAAGCCCACAATAAACAGATGTGGTCGATCATAATTAGTTAGGTTGTTTGTTTCGTGATACATTTTTGAAAAAGCAGAAGAAACCATGTACAAATTGAAAGCAGTGTTATCCGAAATTTAGAAAAAAACGAAGATCGTCAACTTTTATTTTAGGCTTAGACTTTTGATTTTTTTTAACTTAAAGAAAAACATGTTGTTTATGATCTTAAATTGTTTTAATTAAGGAACAAGTGTGTCATTCCCTTAGACGGCACAGTCGAATCTTTTCAATTCAATTGAAAACGCCAATAAACTCCTGAACGAGAAAACTTGATTGAAAAAAATTGTTGGAATATACTGGAGGACTGGAATGTTCGAGAATGATAGTCCAATTTTAGAGGGTTGATGAGGAAGTAAAATCGGCATTTTTGGACAATTTAAAAAAAAACGCAACAGCCTTACACAGCGTAATAGTAAATTGATTGATAGATGAAAACGAACTATTGAAAGCCTCCAGAAAGGACAGTGCTTCATAAAACGAGTGTTAATCAATGGACTGAGTAGAACCGGAGGGTTGAGTGACAGATTCAAGATGGATCCGAAACCTCAAGATGGAGCAGAGATATAGAAAGTATGACCACATTATCACTGGAGGAATGTGTAAAATGAGGCACGGTGTCTTGTAACTTTAGAACAGAAAATTAGAACAGATAAAGTCTGATTATTACCCTGTAAATTTAACATGCGCTCAGTTCGGTTCCTTCGTTCAGCCACTACATTAAGCTAATTAAGCAGAGGTAACACTTTCGGGATCATGATCTATCACTGTTATTGCAAAGTAGTTATTAAATAGTATTTTAATTCTTGATTTGTGCCGGAAGTTTTCTCAAAAAAAAAGAATTGGTGCTGGTTCAAGCGTTCAAAAAAACATGTGAAAATCGAGTATATGAAGCAATACTTCTTACGTTGAATTTCTAGAACGAATTAAGGGCAGCTTCATTTTTTATATTCTGAAAGCCTTCGAAAGTAAAAAAAATCCAAGTGGGCTTAATTCCTAACTTCTGCTATATCTAAGTACTTCTAAGAGAACACATCTTAAAAACATCAATTGCAGAAATGAAATCAAAGTGTAAACGGAAAAAATTGAATATTTTGCCAAATTTATTGAGAAAAAAAACTATAGTTCTATTTATTTTTCTAATTGAAAAAAAGTCGAAGCTAACCAGAACAGAATTTTTGCTGTGTGTCTAATTGAAACTTTTTCATGTTTAATTTAAGAGAATCCTTCGTTTTTATTATGCTAATGTATCTTTTTGTTAAAGAAACTTTCAGCAACCTCAAATTATTTTCTCAAATGTTCGAGGTCAAATTTACTTTGTTTTTTATCCAAAATAATGAAATCAAGATCTTGAAAGCAAATTTTTGAATTAAGCTTCATGTATCATCTTCCAAAAGATGTCAGAGTTGGGTTAACTCTGCGAAAAAAACCCTCAAAACATCATAAGTTTCGTATAAAAATATCACATGATGAAAAAGTTTCTAAACATAACACCACAACATAAATCTGTGTGGTTTCTTATGTTGGATTTTCTCTCAAGATATAAATTATATTGCAACAAAACTTAGTGAGAACTAGGAGTAATTTAGGAAGAAAATAGTATCAAATGAACAAATAATTTGCTGGCAGAGATAAAATTGGAACTGATAACGTCTGATTATTACCTTATAATTTTTACATGCGCTCCTCTAGGTTCCCTTGTTCAGCTACTACATTAAGCTAATTAGGCGAAAGTACATCTTTTGGGATAATTAACTATCACTTTTCTGTCACGTTTTTCATCTTGATTTGTGTCGGAACTTTTCTCAAAAAATTCCAAAAGAGAAAGAATCGGTGCTAGTTCAAGCATTCAAAAGTACATGTTAAAACTGAGGTTATAAAGAATTTTTTACGTTGAAATTTTAGAACGAATTAAGGGCAGCTCATTGTTTAATTTCTGTAAGCCTTCGGAAGTAGAAATATGCAAGTGAGCTTAATTCATAACTTTTGCCAAACCTAAATACTTAAAAAAACGCTTCTTAAGAATTCAATTTTAAAAAAGAAAACATTGGTAAACCTTAACAATTGAATATTTTTGCCAATTTTGTTAAGCCAAAAACTATAGTTCTACATAATTTTCTAATTGAAAAAAAAACTGAAGCTAACCAGAACAAAATGTTTACCGTGTGTCTTATTGAAACTTTTCATGTTAATTTTAAGAGGGCCATTCATTTGTTTATGCTAAGGTATCTCATTTTTACAGAATTTTTAGCAAAAAAACTTTGTTTTTCGTTTTTTTTTTATCCAAAATAATAGAATCAAGATCTTATAAGCAAATTTTCCAATTAGGCTTTGTTTAACATCTTCCAAAAGATGTCGGAGTTGGATTTACTTTGCGAAAAAACCCTCAAAACATCATTAGTTTCATATAAATAAATCAAATGATTAAAAAAAGTCGCTAAACATAACACCAAAAAATAAATCATGTAGACTTTTTATGTTGGATTTTCTCTCATGATATAGTTTATAAATTAAATTAGAGTAAATTTATCTCGAAACTCCTATTCAAACGTAATGAGTTTTTTTCTCAAACTAGTGTTTTCTAAGTTTCTACATCATCTACTATCTTTCAATTTAATCCAATTTAAGCAAAATTTTACTTGAAGCTTGATTTTTTGCTGAAAATGTATCATTTCAACGAACGTTTAACTTTCCGAAGCAGAGTTAGTACCATAATTCTTTTGCTCAAAACCTCCAAATGAATTTTTCAACTTGATAACTGTATGATGCTGTTTCAACTCTGAATTTCTATGTTTTATTCGATGTTTTATAAAACCCAGAACTTCACAATTTGTTTACATACTCTCAACCACTCATTAGGGTATGTTTTTCACTTTTACTACAAATTTATGGCAACAAAAAGTCCGCAAGCTTGCAATCGATGGAGTTTTTACTGTAGATTATAGATTTCGCATCGGGTTCCATTGAAATTTTCACGCATATTTCAGCTTGATTGGTGCTGTTTTTATCATCAATCAGAACTATTAAACAAAGAAAATAATTGACAGATCAAAATTGCGATAAAAAACTGTATATTTTCTACAGAATTTATTCAAATTCAGCACAATTGTATAGATTTTCAGATTCATTAAAATTTATAATTCATAGCAATTTCTCCTGTTTTTTTTAAATTAACATTACTTTCTTTTGGAGCGCGTTTGGAGACTGCTGAGCAACTATTTCTTTTTAAATTTTTGTTTACGAAAAGAATGGTTCTTCTTCTTGACATGATTAGTGTGTTCCTCGCTCCTATGTGTATAAAAGTTACATTTTGAACACTTTAAAACATCACAGGTTCTACCACCTTTTTGTGTGTAATCTAGGGCATGTTCAGGACAAGCAACTTTTTCGTTTCTCTTCAGTGACGGCGTCTCAATAAGTGAAGAAGAATTTGAGAATAATTTAGAGATTTAACTCGTCAGACAAAAAGAGTTAAATATCCTCAAAAAAAGAATAAAAGTAGGTAAAAAATTTGTAAACTTCTTAACCAATATTCTTACAAGGAAAAGAATTAGATTATGTATCAAAAATCATATCCAATGTAACCCTGGGGTTTTCAAAAGTTTTAAGATCAATCAGTATTGAGCTTTACTTATCAGGAAATTTTTATTTTTCTTGATATCAAACAATCAAAAGCAAGTTTTTACTTAGAATGGAGTTTTCAACATATTGATATCAACCAACCGAGCTTTTTTCCACATGCACAGGTGTTTTTTGGTATTAACCAATCAGAACATTATGTTGGTTGTTTTTCTATTGATCATACTCATTCATTTTCGAAAACAAAATGCCCACAATAAACAGATGTGGTCGATCATAATTAGTTAAGTTGTTTGTTTCGTGATACATTTTTTAAAAAGCAGAATAAACCATGTACAAATTGAAAGCAGTGTTATCCAAAATTTATAACAAATGAAAATCGTCAATTTTTACTTAAGGCTTAGACTTGTGATTTTTTTAACTTAAAGAAAAGTACGTTGTTTATGATCTCAAATTATTTTAATTAAGGAACAAGTGTGTCATTCCACGAAGTACTTCTGAGAGAACGCTTTTTAAAAACATCAATTGCAGAAATGAAATCAAGTTGTAAACGGAAACAATTGATTATTTTTGCAAAACTTATTGAGAAAAAAAATAGTTCTACATATTTTTCTAATTGAAAAAAATCGAAGCTAACCAGAACAGAATTTTTACTGTGTGACTAATTGAAACTTTTTTCATGTTTAATTTAAGAGGATCCTTCGTTTTTATTATGCTAATGTAACTTTTTGTTAAAGAAACTTTCAGCAACCTCAAATTATTTTCTCAAAAATTCGAGGTCAAATTTACTTCGTTTTTCATCCAAAATAATGAAACCAAGATCTTGAAAGCAAATTTTTGAATTAAGCTTCATGTTTCATCTTCCAAAAGATGTCAGAGTTGGGTTTACTCTGCGAAAAAAAAACCTCATAACATCGTATGTTTCGTATAAATATATCAAATGATAAAACAGTTTCTAAACATAACACCAAAACATAAATCTGTGTGATTTCTTATAATGGATTTTCTCTCAAGATATAATTTATATTGCAACAAATCTTAGTGAGAACTAGGAGGGATTTAGGAGGAAAATAAAATCAAATGAACAAACAATTTGCTGGTAGAGATAAAATTGGACCTGATACGTCTTATTATTACCTTATGATTTTTAAATGCTTTCCTTTAGGTTCCCTTGTTCAGCTACTACATTTAAGCTAACTAAGCAAAGTACAACTTTTGGGATCATTAAATATCTTTTTTCTGTCACGATTTTCATCTTGATTTGTGTCGGAAGTTTTCTCGAAAAATTCCAAAAGAGAAAGAATCGGTGTTAGTTCAAGTATTCAAAAGTACATGTAAAAACTGAGATTATAAAGCATTTTTACGTTGAAAATTTAGAACGAATTAATGGCAGCTTATTGTTTATTTTCTGTAAGCCTTCGGAAGTAGAAATATGCAAGTGGGCTCAATTCCTAACTTTTTCCAAATCTAAATACTTCAAAAAAAACGCTTCTTAAGAATTCGATTTCGAAAAAAAATTAATGTGTAAACCTTAACAATTGAAAAATTTTGCCAAGTGGGCTTAATTCCTAATTTTTTCCAAATCTAAATACTTCAAAAAGAACGCTTCTTAAGAAATCGATTTCAAAAAAAAATCAATGTGTAAACCTTAACAATTGAAAAATTTTGCCAAACTTGGCAAGGAAAAAACTATAGTTCTACATAATTTTCTAATTGAATAAAAACTGAAGCTAACCAGAACGAAATGTTTACCGTGTGTCTTATTGAAACTTTTCATGTTGAACTTAGGAGGACCATTCATTTGGTTATGCTAAATTGTCTCATTGTTAAAGAAATTTTTAGCAAAATAACTTTATTTTTTAATCCAAAATAATAGAATAAAGAGTTTAAAAGCTAATTTTTGAATTAAGCTTCATGTATCATCTTCCAAAAGATGCCGGAGTTGGGTATACTCTGCGAAAAAAAACCTCATAGCATCATAAGTTTCGTGTAAAATTATCAAATGACAAAAAAGTTTCTAAACATAACACCAAAACATAATTCTGTGTGATTTCTTATGTTGGATATTCTCTCAAGATACAATTTATATTGCAAAAAAATTTAGTGAGAAGCAGGAGTAATTTAGGAGGAAAATAGTGTCAATTGAACGAACAATTTGCTGGCAGAGATAAAATTGGAACTGATAACGTCTGATTATTACCTTATAATTTTTAAATGCGCTCCTTTAGGTTCCCTTGTTCAGCTACTACATTAAGCTAATTAAGCAAAAGTACAACTTTTGGGATCATTGACTATCACTTTTATATCACGATTTTCATCTTGATTTGTGTCGGAAGTTTTCTCAAAAAAATCCAAAAGAGAAAAAATCGGTGCTAGTTCAAGCATTCAAAAGTACATGTAAAAATTGAGATTTTAAAGCATTTTTACGTTGAAATTTTAGAACGAATTAAGGGCAGCTTATTGTTTAATTTCTGGAAATCTTCGGAAGTAGAAATATGCAAGTGGGCTTAATTCCTAACTTCTGCCAATTCTAAATACTTCAGAAAAAAACGCTTCTTAAGAATTCGATTTCTAAAAAGAAATCAAGGTGTAAACCTTAACAATTGAAAAATATTGCCAAATTTGGTAAGGAAAAAACTATAGTTCTATATAATTTTCTTATTGAAGAAAACTGAAGCTAACCAGAACAAATTGTTTACCGTGTGTCTTATTGAAACTTTTCATGATAAACTTAAGAGGACCATTCATTTGATTATGCTAAAGTATCTCATTGTTAAAGAATTTTTTTAGCAAAATAACCTTGTTTTTTTGTCTTTTTTAATCCAAAATAATAGAATCAAGTTCCTAAAAGCAAATTTTCCAATTAGGCTTCATTTAACATCTTCCGAAAGATGTCGGAGTTGGATTTACTGTGCGAAAAAACCCTCAAAACATCAATAGTTTCATATAAATATATTAAATGATAAAAAAAGTTTCTAAATATAACACTGAAAAATAAATCGTGTAGAAACCCCTTGCATGTTCCTATTCTTTGAGTACGAGTACATCTTAGGTTTCATCAACTTGTACTCCCCTGACTTTTGTGTCATCTCTTCCGGAGTGGGTGCATTATCCTTCGACATTGCATAGTACGTTGCTAACATTGTTCTCAAGTGGTCACATTTTACCCCATCGATAAGCTTCGAGGCGATGCTAGAGTTCCTTCTGTTTGTTGATTCTTCAGGATCACTCTTTCTTCTCAAGCTCTCAGTATTATCAAGGAATCGATCTGTTGATTCATCGTCCCTCTGTCTTCTCTTTTCAATTCTCATCATAGCTTCGTGACCCTTCATTCATGATCCGAATCTGTTCAACCATATTTCGAAGATTTTGTCCGCAGTATCACGTCCCTCTTCCTTCTTTGCAACTACACATTTTAACGCTGTGCCTTCTAAGTTACTCAGTATCGCTATGCAGGCTTGTCTCTCGTCATTCAAAATGTATTGTTCCAAATGTAGTCTCATGACTTCTACCCATGTGTTGATGCATCCATCTGAGTCGTCTTTAAATTCCTTTGGTTTCTTTAAGGTTGTCCTGGATTTGCCTCCTCTCTCATTCGAGTCATGTTCCTTCTAGCGAACGCTTTCCGTGTTCTTTTCATCATTTCCCAGGTGGTAGCCCACGTCATGACATCGGGTCCTACATTGTTGCTCGTGGTGGAATCCCCTGGACCATTTGTCCTTTATGAGGTTCCACTCTTCATAATTGTCTTGCCCGCCCTGGTCCTATGCTTGCTGCGCCTCGGGGTAACGGTGTAGACTCCCACTTATTCCGTTGTGATTCTACAAAATCAACTCTGTTGCCTTGCACACTGTCTGGGGAAGTTCTTATTTTCTAGAGTGGGGGGGGGGGGTATTTTGGTAGTGGCCTTCAAGCTGTAACGGGTTTTAGTCTCTTGTCGCAAGTGAACCGAATTGGCTCCGACCGTTTTGATGTAGAAAAACACAAGAGATAATGTCCCTGACTCTTGAGCCAATGGTTATAGGGCCTATTTTCTTAAGCCTCGTTTGTGACCGAAGTAGGCGACTGTTACATAGTGTTTTTATGGCGCCCCTGGGTGGGCCTGAACCACCAACCTTGTGGCGCTCCTGGGTGTTTTTACGACATCATGGCTACGGAGTCGAACCCACTTGACACAGCTCCGGGTTATATGCCCATTCTAGAGTACTGGTGGTACGGTTCAGCGGGAACGTGCAAACCTTCCGGTTGTACCGTGGTAGCTTTTTAAGAAAACTCGATAAAACTTCCTGGTACGCTCTCCGAAAGAGGATTAGCTAATTGAGTAAGTGAGGGTGGGGGTAACTAGGAGGACAAAAAAAACGAGCAAAAGACAAAAGGCGAAACAAAAATCAAAAAAGAATAGAAAAAGGAACAAAAACCTTAAAACGAAAAATGACAGTGTCTTTGACACCAGATTAGTTGGATCAGACCTTTATATTAATTAAATAGTATACCCATACTGTTTTATAAGACCGTTCGTTTCGATCAATCTAGCAATCTAATCCAGCAACCTAAATAAGGTGCCCGAGTGTGGGGCGTTGTTAAGGGTTTTCAGATAGCTTGCAACTTAGCTGGACAACTAGGAGACTTGACTGGAAGAGGTGATCAGCCGATTGGGAAAGTGGTTCACAAGGATTGAGCTGAACCGCTAGAAGACTTGACTGGGAGAGGGGACCAGTCGAGTGGGAAAGTGGTCCACAAAGATTTATATGAACCACTAGGAGACTTGACTGGAACAGGTGACCAGCCAAGTGGGGAAGTGGTGCTGGTGACAAGTGCAGTGCACGTCAAGGAGACAACCAGCACGGAACCAGAACAACAAGAGGAGGACGCGCAGGGGTGTTCTCAAATTGGTCAAAACGGGTATCGTTAAAATCCACATTACATTATAGGAAATAAGTGTAAAATTGGATAAGCAGAATCCCCCGGTTTTGAGGAACGTTTTTTCACAAGCAGGACTGGAAACAGGTTCTACAGTTTTCTCTCAAGAGGTTTAGCACCCGTCGCTTAAGGTAATTTTCGGTTTAAGAGGGGGCTAAAGAGGGGGGAGGTTAGAAGAAGGGCTGGTTAGGTTAGAGGTTGGCGGTTGTAAATTGTAAAAAGGGAGGACACATTAGAGTAACTAATTAATCGACATCGTCGATTCAGTTACATTAGAATCTTACACGCGTCAATTATAGGAAGCGGATATCTATAGTTAATATCGAATAAATATCGATAGGCACCCTGGTCGGATCGGGTGGGGGGAACGGAAGTAGACAGTTTTGTGATCGCTAGCAGGGGGGAGGAAAACGCGTGGCAACAAGATACCAGACGTTTTTTTCAAATTAAGGTTGACATCTGACACCTTTGATTTTAAGGTGGGTTCATCTCTGTTTTTTATTATTTTTCTTGTTTAAATTTTTTCGTTTTGGTAAAATCTTTAATCAGTTTTTGAACGAACAGGTGATCACAAGACACCTGCGAACAAGTTGGGTTTCAACTTGTATCAAAACATTAAAAGGGAGATAAATGCAGGGGGAAGTAGTTCATTATCTTTGGCCAAAAAGGTTGGGCTTTTTGATAGATTTTTTTTTACAAGAGCTCAAGTGGAGGTACCAGGTACAGTGGTTCAAGAGTCCCGACAACGAAGAAGAAGAAATCCTACTGTCCAGACACTTGGGACAGTCTTGGGACGGTGCGGTCTTGGGACAGTACAGTCTTGGGACGGTCTTGGGACAGTGCGGTCTTGGGACAGTACAGTCCTGGGACAGTGGTCTTGGGACAGTGGTCTTGGGACAGTGGTCTTGTGACAGTAAACTTGGGACAGAACAGTCTTGGGACAGTGGTCTTGGGACAGCGATCTTGGGACAGTACGGTCTTTGGACAGTGGTCTTGGGACAGTGGTCTTGGAACTGTACAGTCTTGGGACAGTGGTCTTGGGACAGTGGTCTTGGGACAGTGGTCTTGGGACAGTGCAGTCTTGGGACAGTGCTCTTAGGACGGTACAGTCTTGGGACGGTGGTCTTGGGACAGTGCAGTCTTGGGACAGTACAGTCTTGGGACAGTAGTCTTGGCACAGAAGCAGGAATTACTGGGCAGCACCGAGTAGTCTTGGGACAGTAGAGAAAAGGCTTGGGACAGTACATAAAAGGCTTGGGACAGTACATAGAATAGTTGAGTCTGTACCGGGACGGTACTAAAAGAGTTGGGACGGTACTAAAAGGTCTTAAGACAGGTCGAAATAATTAAAAGCAATAGGACTAGTCGGAACTTTAAATCGCGAAAGATCCGATTCTGTTAGGATCACGAATTAGCAAATTTTTTTTTAATTTTCAAAGGGAATAGGAACGTTTTTTTTATTACGATTTTTATTAGCAGAAATTTTATTCTTAGAATAGAATTTTGTAAATAGTAATATTGCAAATAGAGGTAATTGTAAGAAAAAACCATGAGACGAAGTAGGGTACCAATAGCTAAAAAAAAGAGCTTCAGAGTCAAAGACAAATTATAACTCGTCGCAACGAAAAGCAACGCCATCGGACCAAAAAGTAATGAGAAAGAACTTTTCAGTGAGCATGGTCAACACAAGAAGCTCTTGGGACAGTGCGGAAAAGTCTTAGGACAGTACCAAAAAGTCTTGGGACAGTGCGGAAAAGTCTTGGGACAGTACCAAGAAGTCTTGGGACAGTGACGAATAGTCTTGGGACAGTACGGAAAAGTCTTGGGACAGTACCAAGAAGTCTTAGGACAGTGCGGAAAGTCTTAGGACAGTACCAAAAAGTCTTGGGACAGTGCGGAAAAGTCTTGGGACAGTACCAAGAAGTCTTGGGACAGTGACGAATAGTCTTGGGACAGTACGGAAAAGTCTTGGGACAGTACCAAGAAGTCTTGGGACAGTGCGGAAAAGTCTTGGGACAGTACCAAAAAGTCTTGGGACAGTACCAAAAATTCTTGGGACAGTACCGAAAAGTCTTCAGATAGTACCGAAAAGTCTTGGGACACTGCAAAAAAGTCTTGGGTCAGTACAAAAAAGTCTTGGGACAGTTGGAAAAGTCTTGGGACAGTGCGAAGTGTCCTAACACTAGAGCGAAAAAGGTGTTGGGACAGTCTGAAAAATCACAACACTTAAGTAAAAACACAAAGGAACGGTCAGAACGGTTAAATCACGAAGAATCCGCTCTAATAAATCATGAATTGAGAGATTTTTTCGTAACAAAAGTTTTCCTAAGCATCATAAGCATCAATTTTTTTAAAAAAACCCATCATAAATACCTTTTGAAATTTTTTATCCTTAGAAAAGAATTTTGTAAATGTTAATATTGTAAATAGAGAAAATTGTAAATAGGAATCATGAGGCGAAGTAGGGTACCAATAGCTAAAAAAAGAGCTTCAGAGTCAAAGACAAATTATAACTCGTCGCAACGAAAAGCAACGCCATCGGACCAAAAAGTAATGAGAAAGAACTTTTCAGTGAGCATGGTCAACACAAGAAGCTCTTGGGACAGTGCGGAAAAGTCTTGGGACAGTGCCGAAAAGTCATGAGACAGTACGAAGAAGTCTTAGGACAGTGCGGAAAGTCTTAGGACAGTACCAAAAAGTCTTGGGACAGTGCGGAAAAGTCTTGGGACAGTACCAAGAAGTCTTGGGACAGTGACGAATAGTCTTGGGACAGTACGGAAAAGTCTTGGGACAGTACCAAGAAGTCTTGGGACAGTGCGGAAAAGTCTTGGGACAGTACCAAAAAGTCTTGGGACAGTACCAAAAACTCTTGGGACAGTACCGAAAAGTCTTCGGATAGTACCGAAAAGTCTTGGGACACTGCAAAAAAGTCTTGGGTCAGTACAAAAAAGTCTTGGGACAGTTGGAAAAGTCTTGGGACAGTGCGAAGTGTCCTAACACTAGAGCGAAAAAGGTGTTGGGACAGTCTGAAAAATCACAACACTTAAGTAAAAACACAAAGGAACGGTCAGAACGATTAAATCACGAAGAATCCGCTCTAATAAATCATGAATTGAGAGATTTTTTCGTAACAAAAGTTTTGCTAAGCATCATAAGCATCAATTTTTTAAAAAAAACCCATCATAAATACCTTTTGAAATTTTTTATCCTTAGAAAAGAATTTTGTAAATGTTAATATTGTAAATAGAGAAAATTGTAAATAGGAATCATGAGGCGAAGAAGGGTACCGATAGCAGAAAAAAGAGTTCTAGAGTCAAAGACAAATAATAACTAGTCGCAGCGGAAAGCAACGCCGTCGGACCAAAAAGTAATGAGAAAGAACTTTTCAGTGAGCATGGTCAACACACTAAGTTCAAAAGAGAACAAGACAAAAGAGGGCGCTGAGGGGAGACAAACGAAACCTGCCATAGAGATTGATCTAGAAACACCAGATCAGAGTGTTGATGAGGTGGAGAAGAAGACAACGGAGTCGACACCGATGCCGAATGCAGATGAAGAAAATCAAAAGTCGATAGACACTGTGGAGGGCACGACGGGCAACAAGCCAGAAACAATAAAGGACGAGTCTCAAGCTAACAGAACGTCATTCACAGAAAGGATAGCGATGATGGTCGGAATGAAATCGAGAAACGTAGTGGCGGAAGAACCGAAGACCGAGAGAGGCAAAACGTTTGGAACAGTCCACGATAACAACGTTTCCACGATAACAACAGAGGCCGACCAAGATGGTGATCAGGTTAAACAGGGAGCAGCAGCCAGCAATAGGGCGAGAGCTGATCATGAAACAACAACTCCTCTTGAAATGGGCGATTTGATGGTAAAGCTAGATCAGATCGACAAGAAACTAAAGCACAGTGAAGAGGATCTAGATGTGATAAAGAAAGAATTAAGATACAAAAAACACGAGTACCTGGACAACTACTTCAATCTGGCGAAGGCGACAGAGGAAAAGCTTCAGCAGATGTCAGAAAATGTAGAGGCCACTGACAAAGATCGAGAAAAGAACATCAAAAAAGACATGCAAGAAATGAAGCAACAATATGATACTGTGAACTGTAAGCTAGGGAATCTAGAGACGAGGATGGACACTATGAGCAGGGACCAGGCGGAGAGTTTGTGTGCCATACAGTCCAAACTGGATGCTATCTTGAGAAACTCTATAATACAAGAAAATCTGGCGACAAATCGAACACAAGGAAACAGAGTTGATTTCGTGGAACCACAACGTAACAAACGGGAGTCAACACTGTTACCGTTAACCCGGGATGCGGCGAGCACAGCACCGAGGGGGAAACGTCAATTATGAAAAGTAGAACAGCAAATACGACGAATGATCCAGGAGATTCCACGACGAAAAATAACGTGGGACTGGACGCCATGACGTGGGCGGGGCGAGCACCTGGGAGATGATGAACAGGACACTGGAGGACTTCGCCACGAGGAACACCGACTCGAGCGACAGAGGAGGTGGCAAATCCAGGAAAACTTTCAAGAAGCCGAAAGAATTCAAAGATGATTCAGACGGATGCATTGATACTTGGGTAAAAGTCATGAGATAAAATTTGGAACAAGACAACTTGAACGACGAGAGACAAGCCTGCAGAGCGATACTCAGCAACTTAGAAGGCACGGCGTTGAAATGCGTAGTTGCAAAGAAGGAAGAGGAACGTGACACTGCGGAAAAAATCTTCGAAAAATTGTTTAATCGATTTGGGTCGGGCATGAAGGGTCACCAAGCGATGATGCGATTTGATAAGAGAAGGCAAAGGGATGATGAATCGATTGATCGGTTCCTAGGCGACCTTGAGAAATTGAGAAGAAGGAGTGACCCTGAAGAATCGACAAACAGAAGGAACTTTAGCATCGCCTCTAAGTTCATCGATGGGGTAAAAAGTGACGACTTGAGAACAATGTTAGTAACGCACTATTCACCGTCGAAAGATAGTGCACCGACTCCAGAAGAGATGAGACAGAAGTCAAGAGAGTACAACTGATGAAACCCAAGAAATACTCATACTCGATAACAGGAACATGCAAGGGGGGATTAAACCACAGAGGTTGTCATGGTATAAGCGTAGGGTTGATATGGACAAACGCAGGTCATGCGCATATTGTGGATCGGCGGACCATCATGTGGTGACGTATAAACAAGGCATGAAGAGTCTGAGGTATGCTCCGAATGAGGAAGTTATGAGCCAGATGGAAGAACACGAGTTCTACAGCGGCCTGATCATCAAGATAGGTGCGAGATGCTTCTTCTGCAATCGAGAGGGCCACTTTAGGATGGACTGTCCATTATTTTGGGAAGCTGTAAGAAATCGAAGTCATCCGAAACACAAGTAAGCGTTAGCGGCGGTGCAGAACACAAGGAACAGACAAGCCGAGTTTGAAACGAGAATATCAGAGGCGCCGAAGGAGGAATTACCGACGAAGACGGTGAAAGCGGTAACGCAAAGCAATAATGCCATGGAGACCATGAACAAGAAGTCTCCAGAGATAAATTTTAAGAGAGCAGCTGCAGAGGCTTTTATCAAAGTGAAACAGGACTTAGCAACGAAGGAGATAGAGCAAGGAGTGAAACAGGAGATCGAAAAGCAGAAGTCCAACGAGACGTTAACTTGGTCAGTGCCAGTGCCAGAAGCCGTAGCGGGGTCAACAAAAAGTGGAAATTGCAACACTCTGAAAATGGTGACGGGAAAGCCATTCGGCATAACAAAGATCGGTGCCAGGATAATGTCAATAATCACTGTGGGCAGCCATGAGGTAACGAGCAACTTGAGCGAACCCAGCGACCAGACAATAATGCACATTGATGTGTACGCAGATTACTTGAGGTCCGGCTAGATCTGTCCGGCTAGGTCCTCATCAGATGTTATCATGGTTTTCGTGCAGATAAACATCTACACGAAAACCATGATAACATGTGATGAGGACCTAGCCGGAAAGATCTACGTGGGCAAAAAAGAATTGAAAGAAAGATCGATTGGACACTGTGCTATGTTAGAAGAGGATACAATGCACATAGGGACGGATGCAGACGTATCAGCACACCTGATCGACATAAATGGCAAAAAGACTCAGTTACGCGGGTTACTTGATACGGGGGTAGTCTTGAGTGTTATACCAATCGAGACTTGGGAGCCAATGGGTTTTGACAAAGATGACTTGAAAGACTCAAGAATACGGCTGTCAGCTGCAAACAAAGTTGCGCTGCGGGTACTAGGCAGAACACCAATAATAGCCCTAAATCTAGGGGAACGCAACCAGTGGATGAGCTTTCTTGTGGTGTAGAACCTAGACGAGTCAGACCAGTTCATTTTAGGCAGAGATTTCATCAGGAACTTCGACGTAACGATTAATCTAAACAATGCCATGTTCAGGATTCGGAACCCGGATAGGAAGTACGTAATTAAACCGGTAAATCTGATAATGGCAAATGAAAATAAAGCGCCGGTGTTCTTGAGTAAAAGGGTAAGGCTGTAGGCAAACGAAAGGGCAATTGTAGGCTTCCGGATGAAAAATTATAATGAATTAAGTGATAGCAAGCAAGCATGCATAGTCCCAAATCCAAACTGTCAAAGTGCAGCTGTTTTAGGAAGATCCTTTCGATAACCAAGAGCGGCCTCTGCGTCAGTGTCTTGTTTAATACTCTTGACATACCCATAAGAATCCAGAGGGGAAGGAAGCTGGGATATGCTTTGCCCGTGAAAACTTGATATGAAATGACTGAAAATGTAAAAGAGAATGAAGTACTCGAATCTCCCAATCATTGGGACATGATTTGTATCTTGAGACGATTGAAGAAAACAAAAGGTTCATCAGGTCTTGTGAAAACACTACTTAAGTCAGATACAGTTGATGGACTCTCGAGTTGTTCAAATTTCCCAGAAAGACCGACACCAGAGGAGATGGAAATGGATAAACCAGTTTTACCTGAAACAGAGCACGTAAGGGGTAAGGTAACGGATGAACAGCTCGAGGGCATCAGGACGTACTAGAGCGGAACGAGGATTTTTTTCGAGACATAAGGCAGACATTCGATGTTGTAATTTTAATGAACATGAAATAGAGCTTGAGGTACCGCACAGGGAGGGGGTGAGGCGCATGACCCCACACAAATCGGATGCGTATAGGAAAGAGATAGAGACATTACTAGAGTATGATATGATAGAACCATCCAAATCACCGTGGGCATGTGCAGTAGTGATGGCCAAAAAGAAAGGCGATCAATTGAGGTTTTGTTCTGACTTTCGATACCTGAACTCCGTCACGGTGAAGGATGCCTATCCCATACCTAGGATTGATGAGAGCCTCTCGAAGTTAGGTGATGCAAAATTTTTTACGACTCTTGATTTAGGTTCGGCTTTCTGGCAGGTCCCACTGAGGAAACAGGACAGTGACAAAACAGGGTTCGCCTGCGAGCTGGGGCTGTTTCAGGGGAAACGGATGCCGTTTGGTCTTTGCAATGCCACGGCTACTTTTCAACGGTTGATGGCACATGCATTGATAGGTGTGACAAAGAAGTACGGCAATTTGGTAATGTGCTACTTGGATGACGTGGTAATAGCGACGCCTACACTGGAAGGTCACATCGAGCAATTGAACGAGGTGTTTGCATGCATGAAGAGGTCGGGGCTAAAGTGCAAACCATCAAAGTGCGAAATACTCAACGATTCGATAAAATACTCTGGAAGGATGGTGGACAGGCAAGGCATCAGACCAGATCCAGATGCAGTAGAAGCGGTTCTAAGCTGGAAATCGCCAAAAAAGGAACACCAGTTGATGAGCTTCCTGGGTTTTGCGAACTATTACAGGGAGTTCATCAGGGGCTACGCGGACAAGGTATACCTGATGCAACAACTAATAAGACATAAAGGCAAGAAGTTCATGTGGAACAACGCAGCTGAAGAATCATTCCAGAGAATAAAGAAAGAGTTGTGCGAGGCATCGGTGCTAGGGATGCCAACAGAAAAAGGGATGTACGTGCTAGACACGGATGCGTCGGTAGTCGCGATTTCTGGTATTCTCCATCAAGAACAGGAATGGAACGGGAAGACAGTCTTAAGACCAATAGCGTACGGGAGCAAAGTCTCGAGTGATACGGAAATGAAGTACGGGGCTCCGAAAGGAGAGATGTTCGCGTTGGTTGCCTTTGACGAGATATAGAGCATACCTAGGCAGTGAGCCATTCAAGCTGCGAGTCGACAACAGGGCACTCAGCTGGCTGAAGACGTACTCAATGGACCAGAGCTACATTGGAAGATGGATAGCTCACCTGGACGGGTACAACTTAATAATTGAGCATAGAACAAGAGACAAACATCAAAATGCCGACAGCTTGAGTATGAAGACGGATTTCTACGAGAGACAGGAACAGAGGGAGGCGAATAGGCCAGAAATCAAAGATGGCTTCTCCTTCATGGATAAGGAAACGTATGATAAGTCTTCCACTCACGAGATGGCTCGACAAGTCAGGCAAACCGATATAAGATCACCCCGAATTACCAAAGGAGCCTCCAGAGAAACCAATCTCGAAGAAGACCCTAGGGATGCCGATAGGAATAATGCTCAAGTCAAAAATTGTGAGAGAGACGCTCAAGGCAAAAGGCTGTGATCTCAACCAGGTAGAAACGAGAGATGCACAGATAGATGAAGACTTGATGAGATTAGTCCAGAAACTGGCAGATGATAAACCCGTGATCGAAAGAAAGGGTAAGGAGGAACCGGAAGTCACGATACTGTGAAGGAATGAGACAGTTGGCGGCAAAGACTCCTTAAAGAAAGTAATCCTGATGGAAAAAAGTCGTGCAGTCACTGGTAGACAAAATCCCTGATGACATACGTGAGCGGACTCGGGTTAGGAAAAGGAAAGGGGCGTTTATGGAGGAAGCTGAACACCTTGGATTAGGTCAAGAGTCCGGGGAAAGGTCCACGTCCACAGATGCTGGAGAAGAAGATGCTGGCGAGGAAAAAATGTCCGGGGAGTGTGAAGGATGGGATGAAGATTCGGAAAAGAGCAGCGATGACCAAGGTAGTCTATGCATGATACTGGCGGAGGAGAAGATGAGACACCACGACAGGGAGCTACAGACGGATCCCTCCTCAGGAACGTACAACTTGGATCAGCAAGAAGTGCGAGGAGGTGAAGAACTTGAGAAAATTGCGGTATCGAGGAAACCGTTTAGAGAAATATCATGCAACTCGAATGTCAGAACAAATCTGGTGCCAGAAGACGACAGAAAGATCATGAAGAGGATAGTGTGCGTAAAGCTGAAAGATGACAGCCACAAACCTGGGGAAATGAATGGTCAGATAATGGCATTAAAAGAACATGTCAAGGCGAGATATAGGCTGTCGGATCTAACAAGGGCCCGAAAGATTGACAAGATGACAAGTAACCTATCCAAATGGATCCTAACGGGGTCCAAAGAGAGGGGGACCTGGAAGAAGACAGCTACAAGATCTTGAGCCAGTTCTACTAAGAAAGAAAAGATTTACTCTATCAAACAGCTGATGGGATGGTAGCGTGCAAGAGAAAAGATGAGGAGGAGATCTTATACAAGCATAACCTCATCATATTGCCACAGTTGTATCAGACTGAACTGTTATTCAGATCGCACGATCAAATGGGGCACCATAGGATAGACAAGGTGCAACAGAGAATACTTCACAGGTTTGATTGTCCAGTATTAAGGAAAGCTTGCGAGAGATGGGTAAACGCATGCCTGGCATGCCTGCAAATGAAATACCCAAGAAAGATGAAGTTCCCACTCAAGTCCGTTGAGAGCTCGGAATTCGACGAAGTTGTGCAAATAGACCACCAAAAGATCTGTATGACAGAGTCGGGATATAACCAGATACTGGTCATAATAGATCACTTCACAAAGCTGGCAGAAGCGGTGCCGTGTCAGACAGCCTTGGCAGAGGAGACTTGTGACCACCTGATCACACATTGAATACCACGGTATGGTTTTCCCATGACATTTCAAAGCCTTCGTGGGGGACCTGACAAAAGAATTGACGAAGAGGTCGCACATAGCTCAAGCGCACTCAACGACCTGCCATCCCCATACCAACGGGTTAGTGGAGAGGCAGAAAAGAACGTTGGTGAACATGCTATGGGTATACTGCTCACGGTCTATGACAGATTAGGATAAATATCTGCCTCAGGTGGTAGGGGCGTACAACAGTACGCAACAGTCAACAACTGGAATAAGTCCCTTCAAGATGTTGACGGGCAAGGAAAGAGCAATGCCTCTAACATTCTTTTACCCAGAAAAAGACGTCGCCTCAAGCTTATGTGAAAGAAGCGATCAGGAGACAGCAGGAATTAAACGAGCTCTGCAGGAGGAACACTGCGCAAACACAAATGAGACAGCGCAAGAAATACGATGAACAGATATTGTAAGCAAAACCATATGCAGTGGGCCAATACGTGTGGGTCTTCCAGAATGTCATACCTCACAAGGAGACAAAGAAACTACTTAAGAAATGGAGAGGACCGTTCATAATAACAGAAGTACACCAACAAGGACGGTTCTACCGCTTGAGTACGGGGCGAGCAGCGCATTATGAAAATCTGAAGCCTCATGTCCCATCCCGAGAAGACTGGTGCGTACCGCAGAACATGGAGCGACTCGAGTACCTACTGGTGGAGCCAGCGTGTGAGGTGAAAGAAAAAGGCACCAGAGAGAAAAGCGATGGCAACGAGGGCTTGAGTTTGGACGATAACGAAAAGATAGAAGTGGATTCAGAGGTGGAATCCTTTGTAAAAGAAGACTGGAATGATCCGGAGCAGGACGAAGCGGCAAAGTGGACGGAACCAGACTTACCAAAAGCAGTGGGAACCAGGAGTGGCAATCACAAACGGACAGGAATGAGATACAATAGGTACGGCGATGACTTCTCGATTGATAAGATACAACCTGATGAATTAGGCGAAGAGCTACTGAGTGTGGGCGAATTGGTGGCAGACGAAGAATGGCAAATCATTCACGACAGCGAACAATACCCGAAGGAAGACTACTCCAAACCAGAATGGCGATGATTTCTTGATTGATAAGGTACAACCTGATGAATTAGGCGAAGAGGTACTTAGTGTGGGCGAATTGGTGAAAGCATCCAGCAGGTCGACGTGTCAGCAGAACAACACGTGAAAACGGAAGATCCCCTCTTCGGTAGGACGGCAACCGACAGGTCGCTCAAAATACCACCAGATAATTTCGATAATCGACCGGGACTTACCCACACCGAAAATTTGAGATAAAGAAGCTCAAGGAAGTGAGGGAAACAAGTGAGCTGGAACTGGATGAAGAGGAGACTGAGCCTACCATAGGAAGGAATTTCAAATCAAATTTCGAAAATCCGAATGAATACTCAGAGAACATCATGATTACGGACAGCGACTTCATCCTTTCAGACAGGACCAGCGCGATTTGTATAACAGCGGACATCAGTTTCAGATCAAGACTAGAAGCCGACTTCAGGAGGGAGTATCAGAACGTGGAGTTCTGATGCTCCCTTTGGCACATACTCACCCTGAGCACGTGATGCTGGCACTAACAAGACTGCGAGACTTCATGATCGAAAAAACAATAATGGAGGTCTCGATGCCGGTCTATGACACAAACAAGGGCAAGTTGGGCCCAAGGGAACTATATGCTATCCTACACGTGGTCTTCGCAGAAACGGAGATAATGGTACACCTACACAAGAAATACTATTTGAGTATCGCCTGAGCTACGGGTGGACAACGGAGGTCTTGAGTTGGGGGTACATGGGGATCTCGGGTAAGGGTACATGGGGATCTCGGAGCAGGTGGATGGATTTTAACGTAATTGGCTCGACAATTATAATTTAAAGAAAGACGGTGCTAAAACAATAAATGAATCTGCATGCTCTTAAAAAACTTCCACTTGAACCATTTTAGTAGAACGGATGGAGGTATGAGGTTTTAACTACAATAATGGGGGGGGTTTAGGTTAGGAGTATAACAGCTTAGTCTAAAAGGTGGATTTTACTTTCAGATTGATTTATTAAATCGAGTTGACGACCCAGACACACTCATTGGAAATGAAAAGAAGGTCTTGAACAAGTTCACGACGAGCAACATTTGCATGAGGTATTTCTCCAGTACTCAATTTGGTACAGTAATACACACGTTGGTTGGTACAGTAATACACAAGTTGGTTGGTACGGTAATACACAAGTTGATTGGTACGGTAATACACAAGTTGGTTAGTGCGCGAGATCATTTAGAGATTGTAAAAGATGGCAGATCGATTTTGGATGTCCATGCCCGCGGCGCTAAAGAGGCCTACGCTCGATGAATTGTACAGACGCTTGAGGGACCTGGATTACACCCAAGTGGATGAGAGGATGGCAGTGATGTTGAACGTCATCCTCCAATTAGAAGAGCAAGGTGAATGCAGGTAGTCTGCGATAGAAGCTGTTGTGATGGTCGGCTGTACCACAGAAGGCATATCCAATCAAGAACAGACCAGGCGACTGTCCTGGAATGTGGATGGAGGGGTGAGAGGATTCGACTTGGCAAGGTCCCATTACCGACCAGACCATCGACAAGATCTGCGGGCCAATCCACAAGCAAGCCTCCTTCTATGACGCGAGCAAAGCAAATGGAAGAGACGTATCCTGACCTCAGTAATCTGAAAAGGGAACTTGAGAGGGTGCAGTGGGAGAAGAATAAAGCGAATCTTGACCGGGATAGCGCGAAACTTGAGAGGAATCAAGTAAATCTGGAGAGAGACCAGGCGATCATTGAGAGTGACCAAGCGCGGCGTGACCTTGATATGTTGAAGGCAGAGTACCTGCAAGAGCAAAGGGCGCGAGAGAACGCGGCGAATTGCGAGCAGTTGAAGTCGGAACTTGAGAAGATCCAACGGCGACAACGAGAACTCGACAGGCAGAAAGAAAAGGGAACCAGGAGCGAGCTGCTGTCGGCTCAACGCCGGAGTCACGTATGGAGGTGGATGAGGCTCCCAGGTCAAAGGGACGATTCAACTTAGACCGCGCGGCTCAAGAGCACATAAACGAGGGACTGGAGGTGCGGATACCAACCAAATCAGCGTCCTCCCTGCGTGGTTTGGAGACACAACCGATACGCCCATTGATAGACGTGGCAATGCCGGGGTATAAACCGAGCTCAACCCCGAGCAGCAGTCAGGTGAGCGGGAGTTCGTCGCGTCTTAAGGAATTTAATGAGAGACTACAGCTGAGAGTCCAACTAGAGTGGAGTTACTCCCGACTTGGAGGTAGCAACCGGTCAGGAGTGTGATGATCGCAAGCTATAAGAAGAATACGGAGGGCAGATACCACCGGAACAACCACATGGATTGGAGCGCGGCGCAACTGGCGAGAAGGGATTGCTACCATGACGCGGCTTGGGTGGAATACTATACACAGCCACGGATACCGGAGGGTGCGGTTCACCTGATTGTAGGGGACAGCCTGGTACGGGTGCTGACCCGGATCCAGTCGCATTGGCAGACTGGAGTCTTGAGTTTCTATGGAGCCGCAACGCCGCAGATGTTGGCATCACTCGAAATGCTAGGGATGGCAAGAATGTAAACGGTGACCCTAATGATGGGGACCAATGACGTGTCCAGAGGTGAGTCAAGGAAAGTCATGATGCTACATGATAAAATGAGCTGCAACCTCGAAGAGTTGCGGATTCAGATGGATCCCAACATACTCACAGTTTGCACCATCCCTTATAACATGAAGGGCGACCAACATGCGATGGAGATGAATGAGAAAGTGCGGAACCTGAATGAGATAATCAGGCAATTACATCAAAGGAGTGTCCTTCCCGTCAGATTGTTGGACAAGCCGAGCAGATGGAGCGATCCTTCCCAGAGGATGCATCCTCAGACGGTATCCATTTCCACATACCTAGGGACGTAGAATGGTTGAACGACGTTTTCCAGAGGCACATAAGTGAGTTGGAGGCAGACCTGCTTGAGACGGCCCAATTCACAATCGGTCCACCCCCAGATCCCCCTTTCCTTGCCACAAGACCTCTGTCCAGTCGCCTGGGAGCGAGAGTCGACTCGAGAGACAGCTCGAGGAGCAGCCGGACTAGATTACCGGTTTGCACGCCGATGGAAGCCGAAGAAACAGAGTCATCAACGCCCCAAAGTTCAGTGGTGTCCTCAGTGGTAGTGGTAGAAAACAAGAGAGTGGAGAGACCGGCGGAAGCAAGCCGAACGCGATATCTGGAGAAGGTAAAGGAGTTGGACCTGCAGGATCTGGAGTGTAGACAGGAGTTGGCGGAGACCCTGGGCCTCAAGCACGTGTCACACGAGGATTTGAACAGACACCAATGCGTGGACTGGTTGAAGGCCTACGAAACGCATTTCTCGAGAGCAAGAATGATGGAGACGGCTGATCTGACTGGGATTCCCATGAGAGCAGTCATGGGACCGATCAATTTCAGACCTTTCAAGTTGCTGTGGAGTCCGGGACTCATAGTGGAGCCCCCCAAACACCGAACAAGCATCGCCAGAATCAGGTTGGCAAATCCCGCGCAGTTGAGGATAGTAGACAAGCTACTGGAACCAAAAGAAATGGAACTACCAGACGCCGCTTACGAGGGTGCGAAATTGGCAGAAGACCCAAGATATGGGAAACCCTGTGGGAGTGCCCAATTGGCCAAGACATTGGCAGTATACGATAGAGTGGATCCAGCAGCCGCAAGGATGATCATCTTGGCGGGATCGGATTTCGAGGGAACGTCGCCCAAGTTGTTCTGGCCGGAAACCCTGGTATACTCGCTGCCAGGTGCAGAGTTGAACCAAATGTTGACACTGGTGGTAACGATAAAGTCAGAGATGCCTTGTGAACCAGAGCTACTGCTGTTCGCAGGAATGAACGATCACCTGCATGCGGCTATACTTCTAGAGCAGTTGAAAAGTGATGAGCCTACGCCAAAGAAAATCTGGGAGGTTATCCAGACGTTGTTTGCCGCGATGAACGAGTTGCAGGAAAACGTCAGTTCTCGATTTGGACCTATGACGAAAGTGGTATTCACGACGTCCCCCGGATACGCGAGCATGCTTCCTGCTCTGCAGTTTGTATATGCCATTTTGGTCCTAATAGCCGAAAGTAACGCATGGCAGATTCTGATGGCAGCTCCCAATTGGGAGTTGGAACCCACGAACTTGAAACTTTGCAAGTCAGAACTGGCAGCGGCGTTGAGGGGATTCTATGAACTAGCAGACATCCTTATTGTATTGGATGAGGTCCTCTTACTAGAGATCTCGAATTTCGGCAGACAACTCAAGTTCAGTCCGGCAATAGGGGATGACCACTCAATAACAAGTCATCTGACAGCCAGCCTGTGGTTCCGAGGTATGGACTTGACCATCACGAGCTCCACCCTCAAATCAAGAGGACCAAGCAACGAAAGAAAGAATGTGGCTGCGACTGAAAAACAACTGGAGGCGATGGTATATCGACTAACACAAGAGAGAGGCAGGTGGCCGTTTCTAACACCAAGGCTGGAGAATGCCACGGACAAGAACAAGGGAGAGTGCCCCATCTTCTCGTGAAGCAGATCTGGGGATTTCTTGAGGAACAGTTGGAGGTAGCCGAGAGCAGGGAGATGACGGTGGCTAGGTTCGTCACGGCAGCGAACGAGGTCACCATCGGAGGATTTTGGAGGGAGCACCCAAGAGGTGAGCTGAGGACAAGGAAGGATAACGAGATCCTGAAATTCTTGAGTCCTTGTTGGGAAAAAGAAATAAATGGCTGGAGTGTTTTGTGCGAAAGAGACCACTTTCGGGGCCTTAGTGCAAGAACTATTGAGCATGCTGCCCACAAGCTTTTTGCTGGCCCTGTACTTAGTTTACCCAAGGTACCTGTTTAACATGGGTCCAGCGTACATGTTCAGTCTGGGTTTAGAGACACTCCGGATTGATGGGTATAGGCCACTGGTGCTCCTGACCCACGGTGAACTGGTGTCATTTCATCGGCTGATGAAAGATGGGGAGCCCCTGTCGATGGGAAAGACCCACTCAAGTATCGATACCTACTCGTACAAGTGCATTGCAGGACTGAAGACGATGATGGTGGAGTATCTTCTGATGCAAAATCGACACATGACCGGTGAGGAGAAGAACCCAAAAACGAGAGATGAGTGGAAGGAGGTGAATGGTGGCATCCCTCTACTGACTAACCTATGCCTGGCGATGAGATCTGACCCAGTGGGAATGATCAGGGGACTAGAGGAGGTCTTAACTTGTATTCACGGACAGGCGGTCACGTACGCCTTTCCGGACCCTCTAGTGGCGGCATACCGCATTTCGGTGGTGCATGTGAGCTTAATAAGTGTGTTGGATGGGACGGCGCTGAACTGGTGTCGACAAGAGGTGCTGAGAGCACGAATGAGTAACACAGTGATCTTTGGGAAGGTGAAAGATCCCGAGTTGGTAGTGTTTAACTTCCGGGAGAAACTGCAATGCAGGATGGGGGAAAAACATTAAGGCTCCATTGAGACTTATTCCAAGTTCTGGAACCTAAATCACCTAACGGCGAATGGACAAGAGTTTCTGAGAACCCCCCCATGGAAGAAGAGCTTCGAGTTGGTAAAAAGAGAATTACAGGCGACACTAGAGATGAAAATTTTGCCCGCAACCATTCCTGAGTTTCCAACAGTCAGGAGAATGACCCTGGGGATGAATAACTCCCTGGTGGTCCCATCCCTGTTCGCAAGAGCTGCGGTGGAGAGGCAGCAAGGGGAGTTCACCGATGGCTGGGCCCCCTGTTCATTGGGTATACAGAAGCCGTCTACTTCCACACCTAAGTTATAAAAATAAAATCATGGACGACTCAAGCGAAGAAGATGAGAGGCTCAATGCCTCCAAAATCGAGGTACGGGAGATCTTGAGAATGCTTGATCAGGCGAACTTGGAGAACATGATACCGATATGGGATGATGGCAGGATAATCGTAGAAGAAGGGCACATCGCGCTAAAGGACGAGATGAAGTTTGCCACAAGAAAGTACCGGGCGCCTTACGGTTTAGAACAGGTAGAAATGGGACAAGAAAGGAAGGAGCTGGATGCGGCAGGCTCGTTATATGTGGCTCTGACGGATTACAAAAAGCAAGACCCAGCGACACCATCACCCTTGTCATTAGGTACCCCTGGGGATAAGAGAAGCGGCCCCGTAGAAGACCGGTTTAGGAAGATACTTGAGAGGGGCGAGCCGAGTCAGAAGAAGAAAGCGTGGATGAGACTCTCAGCGAGACAAGAGAGGAAATGGAGGTGGGGAATACTGAAAGACCTGAGCGGAGACGATTGCGCAGACACTGCCACGCCACCTCTGACCTCATCCCCTCGTAAGAACCTGGAATTACCATTGACGAGCGAGACTTCCATAATTGGGATGATACTCTTAAGTACAGAAGAGAGTAAGAAAAGCACCTTTGATTGAAACAAGAACATGTTTCTAGAGACTCTGGATGAGAAGGCTTGGCGGGAGATCCTGGGTGAATTCAATCAAGAGACCAAGAGTGAGACCACGTTAGATGACTTCAAGGAAGAACTGTGGGACACGGTGGTCAAGTTCGGGGATCCTGTCTTGATGGGCACCGGGTTGGACAAAAAAGCACGGAAAGAGCTGTTGAGCAAGATGTTCAAGCTGATAGAGACGCGACCGAAGACCAGAGATGAAGAATGTAAAGACAGCTCTACTCTGAAACAAAAAACTGACGATAAAATAGTTGAAGGTGTAAGGGGAATAAGGTTAAAGCTAGTAATATAATTAAAAGTACTAAAATCCTTAAGGCTCGAGCAGGGGGAGGCAAGAGTTGAAAGGGTTGGATGGAGACAAGGAGGTGGAATCAGTGATGATAGCGGCAACGCCCCCAAGTAGAGATGTGAAGTCTCACAAGAGAAAGAGAGAGGTAGAGGGGTTGGGTAGTCCTTCGGCGGACGCATTCTCATAGAAAAACGTCAGGGAGACAGCTCCCAAAGTTCTGGTGCGGTGGAGGTTTCCACAAGTTTGACAACAGAAGAAGACCTCAGAGCCCAGAGGGCGAATACGAAGAGGGGTTGGACGAGCGGACAGACATGGGAAGTGGACGTCGCCAAGGAATGGATCTCATAAAAACATCAGGCAACTGGGAAACATGTAACTAGTGATCCTCTTTAGAAGAACAAAACGAGAAACACCTCCCGGCCGTGGTGGGTGGCTCTGGAGACATTGAAGGAGCTGGAAGACTGCCTAAAGAAACACGATAATGTAGTGTCTCGCAGGCGACGCAATTGGGCTACCCAGCAGAAAGCTGAGATCAACAAGTTAGAATTGGGGAGCCAACTGAAACGAACTTGGCAGAACTTGTTACGGGATCATTTTGAAGAAGCGATGAGGACCCCCTCATCTGCGTTGCCATTGATGGCGAATCCCTTCGTTAAAACAGCGGGACAGCTGATGTTCGCGTGGAGCCTGGTGGGAATAGAGCTGGAGACGTGAACCTCGCATGACAAGTTAAAATTGGTTGGCAAAATCTGGAAGTTTATCAGATACTGATGCAACACGTCGCCAGGGATAATTCAGGCTTGAGTCTGGCAAGGAGAAAATATGCTACTTGTTTCTTGAGGTGGATAATGTCGGCGATGACCGACATTATCACTCTAGCGTGTCAACAGAGAGCAATGGGAAGTAGGACAGTGGAAAGGAGGATCTCAGCGGTCATCCGGATCGTGTACCAGAGCACTGGAATAGAAAAGGAGGATGGTTCCAGGCAGTCTCTAGAGAGTCACAGAAAGCTAGATGAGATACGGAGGTTTTACAACAAGAAGTTTGAGGAGGAACACTACGTACACCGTAACTTGGCCTCGTCAGGGGAGTACTCGAAACCCAACAAGAAGGGAGAATATCAGTTTGTGTCTGGAGTGATGGGGATAGGTTACAACCCCTCCTTGGACTCGGAATCCGGAAGCGCTCACAGGAACCACGAGGTGACGCAGCTACTAAAGTTTTGGACGGAAAAGATAATAGAAATAGACACAATGGAAAGAGAGAGACCGACCCTGGGCTTGATTCTCGAGAAGACACCAGAGGTGATAAGTGTGCCGCGCTCAAGTAAAAGTGTCGAATTGAAAATAGGTAACGGGAAGGGCATGTTGGTCACGAACTTGGGAGTGGTTTGGAAATTGTTGAGACCCTCCTGGTGCCCACATCCCCACGCAGGCCTGATCGAGGAGGTCACGGAGCGAGTGAGGCTAGCACCGACAAAAGACGAAGACCTAGCAACACTGAGTATAGTGCATAAGCTGGCATTGCCAAGCGACGAGTAAGCTGGGGTCGGCGAAGAAGATGGAGCCGGTTAGTTGTCTTGATCTGGCGTGTGGGAGCGGAGACCACACTTGTGATGGACGATCATGTGTCAGGATACAGTCCTTTCAAAAAGTAGACCTAATCACTTGGTTTGAGGATATTACAGAAAGGGAGAAGAGTGAAGTACAGATAATGGCTGAGTGTTACGCGAATACCACCGTGAAATTAGCAACAGCTCTTGGATTCTTCTCAAGAATGTGCAGTCTGCAGTCACTAGAGAGGCTAGAGTCTGAACACCATTTGGTGACCGCGTTGAGCGTGGAGTCTTGGCCTGGGGTATTGCAGGTAACCCAGAAACACATCAGAGGCTGGAAAGTTGGACTTGAGGCGGAAATGGGATTTCCCATAAAAGAAGCCTATGGTCTGCCATTAAATGCGAAGTCTCTAGTAGGGTCAGTGATGGCCAACCTATGCGGAAGCCACTACCCACTGCACATGGCGATGTTGGAGGTATCCAGCCAGAGGGTTTTAATAGACAAAGCCTTCTCGGTGCCCAAGTGTGTAAGATTGGCTCAAATGTCGCAGCACTCTCTCAGGCTATTGAGAAAATCCGGGGAACGCTGTCGAGAGAGCAGAGGGACGACTTGAGTGAAATCTGGGGGGAAGAACTTCTGAGTTTGGAAAGTGAGAACACGAGTGACCACGAGAGACAAAACGTGATCGGGAAGCCGATGAGTAGTGCTCCAAACCTGGCGGATAACGATGCGATACATGAGAAATTGATGGAACTTGAACCTCTCCTATCAGTTTCGGGAGAGCGCAACCTTCGGAGCATTGATATCGCGCATGGGGAATGCACATGCCATTGTCTGGCACAAACGGTGTGGTATTCGGATCACGCAAACCTCTGCCTAATATGGGATGTGGAAGAAAACCGTTCGATAGGGTTACCAGATCACAGGCAAAAAGTGACGCTCTTGGTGGTAAGCACGATGCTGGTTTTACGATGGATCGTTGAAAATGTGACGAAATATCGGGAGTCGAAGACGCCAACAGCAGAGTCGATATATGCTATAAATTAGAGCAGGAAACTTGAGTTAGTTGAGACTGCCTGCAAGGTATTCGCCATAATAATGGAAGTCAGGCAAGTGTGGAGCCGCATAAGGTTCTTCCCGTGGTTTCGAGCGACGTTGACATCTTGGCTGTACATGGTGACAAAAGATCACATGAAGAAATACCAAAAGGAATATCGACAGTTCCTGGCCGAGATAGCACCGGATGCCTTCAAAAGACCTCTGCTGACCCATCGAAATGCGATCACGACGGTGTGGAAAAGAGTCGGTAGGGTGTCTAGAGATAATACTAAAGCGAGAGAGTCGATATTGGAAGAAGACTTGGCGAAGAATGTGAGCCTGAGTCTGCACAGTTCCTTCAGCTTGAACCGGGAGTCTAGAGTGAAGAGGTTGCCCAACCAAGCAAATAGGGTGCAGGAGCAGAGGGAATGGATGCGCTCTTATGAACAACTGAAGGCTTGGGAGGAGATCCTAAATAGGTCCGATGATAAAGAGGCACCGTTGAAACAGATTGTGGTTTCAAATACGTCTGAACCTAGTACCTCGAAGGCGAAGAACGCGAGAAGAGCAGGTGGCTCAGTGGGAAGTTCTAGAATCTTGAGTCTTGAGATGGAAAGAAAGGGGCTCGAGGGTGAACTTGGATGAAATCCGGGTTCACGAAAAAAGAATTTTAACGAATGAGATATTGTTATTAATGTGCTATATCTATTATATGAATCAAATTTCCTGATCAAATGTGACAAAAGAAATTTTAAATCATTAGCTTGCAAAGCGGGAATCTAAGGTGCAGGTGTACGCAGATTTTGATTGCTGTTTAGCGATAGTGTGAAAATTTTACATGGTTGTGAACTTTGGGGTGTAGATAAACTTAAGTCTGCTGCAAACTTCTGTAAAGGACTACTGGCACTGTATCTTGAGCTACACTCAGAATTCTGGGGATTCACTGGCAGACGGCAACACGCGATGAGGACATCGATCTTGAGTCCGGAGAGTATGTGCCAGTCGGTCATATTTGGAAGTTTGACTTTGAGCAATGTGGAGAAAACAAGATTTTGGGGTCAATTGGAATTTTTCAAAAATTCGAAATAAGCTTGTCATGCTCAACTTTCTCGCGAAAGCTGAAAATCTCAGAAATACAAGATCAGAACGACCGAATTATAATCGGGGGAAAGTGGTCAATTTAAACAGCGGGAAATTGTTGTTCGCAATTTCCGACATCTAAGTAACACTAGAGTAGAGCTGTCCTACCTTGATAAAGGAAACAGAGTGATCACAAAAGAACATCGAAATTCAGCTGGACCAGATTGAACCTTCAGTGGAAAGGTAGCCAACCGAAGTCTCCCAATGTTTCAGACCAATAACTATAGTCTCAAGTGAAAACTCATTTCTTTTTATTGGAATTCATTAATAGCAAACTTCTCAAGTTATGTCCAATTATTTTCATGCTAGAGTCGCTAGTTAATTTAATTGCTCAAATTCTCGAGTGTGCCGATATGTGAGTACTCAATTTAATTTTCTTGAGTGTGTTTTATGTTTGTTATGTTGAGATAAGGCGAGTTTTAGGTTGATCCATCTGAATTGGATCAAAGTTCCACTGTCTTTTAAAAAGTAACTGTACGGATTGTTCCGACCCTGTTTTTAACGGCGTTCGTGTATTTTGGGTTTTTTGAGTTTTAAGAATGGGGGGACGTTCTTATTTTCTAGAGTGGGGGGTATTTTGGTAGTGGCCTTTAAACTGTAACGGGTTTTAGTCTCATGTCGCAATTGAACCGAATTGGCTTCGACCGTTTTGAGGTAGAAAAACGCAAGAGATAGTGTCCCTGACTCTTGAGCCAATGGTTACAGGGCCTATTTTTCTTAAACCTCATAAGTGACCGAAGTAGGCGACTGTTACAGGACTGGACCGTTGGGAGACTTCGGTTGTCCACCTTTCCACCGAAGGTTCACTCTGGACCACCTCTAATTAATGATCTTTTTTCGTAATCGTTCTGTCTCCTGTTTCAGGATAAAACAGCTCTACTCTCGTGTGATACTATATCTGGAAATTGATTTTTTGACCTTTTTCCCGCGATTGCAGTTCGATTGTTTTGATCTTATATTTCTGAGATTTTCAGTTGTAGCGAGAAAGTTGAGCATGACATGTCCAATTCGATTTTTTTAAAAAATCCAATTCACCACAAAAAATCACGTGGTTCGTGTCGCTCAAGGTCAAACTTCCAAATATGACCGACTGGCACACTATAGAAAAACAACATGGAAACAATTCAAATGTATTTGATTTTGAAATTTTAGCCAAAAGGTCATCAAGTCAAGTCAAGTCAAACTTTCATGACCATTAGGCAGTGCCCCTTGTGGTCATTTCAAATGTTTTTTTCCTATCTCCGTTCGAATTCGTACATGTCAATTCCAATCGTTTTCCAATGTTTGTCCAGTTTCCACTTGAATTTGTCGATGGTCTTGCTTTGCACTGTTTCCTGTGGCAGATTGTTCCAGTGGAGAGGTGCTCTTATCGTGAAGAAATTTTTTAGCATTTCTAGATTTGCTTTGCGTACTACTACTTTACATGCGTTACCTCTATAGTCCCTATCATTCCGCTCGAAAAGTCCCGCAGTGGCATTCCTATCATACAAACCATAGCAGATTTTATACATTTTTATCATTGTCCTTCTTTTCCTTCTGTATTCCAGCGATGATAGATTCAGTTCTTTAAGGCGTTCGTAATAGGATAGATTTTTCATAACACTAACTAGACGAGTCGCTCTTTTTTGTACGTTTTCCAAGATTATTTGATGCTTGATCACTCTTGGGTGCCAGATTAAGTTCGCAAATTCAAGGTGTGGCCGTATCAAGCATTTGTAGATGTTAAAAAATACTATTACTGCTATCATGCCGTTTTCCTTATTGGCTTTTTTAGTGATGTCTGTTTCGAATGTCATTTCGTTGTCAAGCCAGATACCCAGGTCTTTTTCGAGTTGAACTTCTTTAATATTTTCACCATTGATTTTAAAAATCCTCTCCGTATCCATTTTCTTGGTTCCTATTGTCATGTGAAAACATTTGTCGATATTAAAGGACAAAAGACTTTGGCCTGACGAAGTTTCCAGTGATTGTAAATCTTCATATGTGCGTGCTACATCCGATTTGTCTTCAATTTTACGGTATAATTTCGCATCGTCAGCAAACAGATATATTTTTGACGCTATTTTGTCCGGCATTGTGTTGTTGTCTATCAAAAACAGTACTGGGCCGAGTACTGAACCCTGGGGTATCCCACTTTTCACTGGCTGCCATGATGATCTTGAATTGTTGATTACCACTCTCTGTTTTGGTCCCGAAAGAAAGTCTGTTATCCAGTTCAAGGTTCTTCCAGTTACTCCATACTGTCTAAGAACTCCTATTAGTCTTTTGCGTGGTACCGAATCGAAGGCTTTTTTGAAGTCCAAGTATATCACGTCGACCTTTTCATGTTTGTCCATTGCCCTGGTGAAGTCATCAACTACTTTCAGGAGTTGTAAGTTCATTGAACGTCCGGATCGAAAACCGTATTGTGCATTTGTTATTAGCCCTTTTTCATTGAAATTGTCCATTGAATGCTTTCGAGCAAACTTTTCGAAAAACTTGCAACATATTGATGGTAAACTGATTGATCTGTAGTTATCTGCCATCAATTTTTTACCTTTTTTTAAAAACCGCAGAAATGTTAGCCAACTTCCAGTCTTCGGGTAAATTTTTTGTCTCCCAAGAGGTTTGGAAAAAATCAAAAGTGGTTTTAAGATGAATTCTCGTATTTCAAATAGGACCCTAGGTTGAATTTAATCTGGTCCAGGCGACTTTGAAGTGTCTAACCGATTGAGTTCTTCTCGGATGTCATTCATTATTAGCTCCAGGTTGTCATCAATGATGGCGGTTGGTGGAGGGCTGATCTCCCAGTTACCCGGGGGTTCGTCAGTGAAAACCGATGCAAAGAAGTTTGAGAGCACTTCTGCCTTTTCGTCGTCTGTGTCAGTTATCATACTATTCGGTTTCATTAAAGCGGGGATTGCTTCTCTTATGGTAGTTTTTGGGCGCGCGTTACTCCAGAACTTTTTCGGATTAGTTTTAAATTCTGTTGATATTTCTTTTTCACGTGTGAGTGCCTCCGATCGCGTGGCAGATCTAACTTTATTTCGTTTGTTTTTATAATTGGTTAAATTGTCGGCTGTTTGATAATTTTTGAATGTTTTCCAGGCTTTCTTTTTATCTTTTATCTTCATGCGCACCGCCCTTCCTAGCGGCATTTGGTTGCCACTGCTGCGTATCTTAATTAATGGCAAGAATTTTTCGACCAACTCTTTCATGCAATTTTTCAGTTTTTCCCATGTTTTTAACTGAACGTTTGGGTCAGCTAAATTGTTTCTCATCGCGTGGTACTCTCCCTTTTCATAGTTACTGCGGTTTTTACATTTCGATTTAACCCTGTTTACTGGCACATCTATCCTGACAAGGACGTGGTCACTTTTTCCGATTGGCGCCTCTAACGTGATGTCTAGATCTTTTAAGACTATATCTGATATCAGTGATGCCTTGTCTCTGCCAGTTAGCCTTGTAGGCTCTTTCATTTGTTGTGTTAGTAATGTGTCTTTTATTGCCTCTATAAAGGTGAACTCAGTGCTATTTTCATCTTTTATTGTACTCATGGCCTCTCAATCTATCTGTGGTAGATTTGTGTCTCCCACTATTAGTGTTCAGTCATTTGACTGTGTTTCGTTCAGGTTGGCGATCAAATTTTTTAGTTGGTGGCTGTTTTTTTTAGTTGAGTTTGGACTTCAATACAATACACCAAAGTTGATGATGTTCCTGCCAATTTTGATTTTTAAAAACAAGTTTTCACAGAAAGAAGAATTATTTGTGCTCAAAGAGTAGTCAATGTTTTCATTAATACAAACTAAAATTCCGCGTCCTTGATCAGATGGGTTCATATTTTTTGATTCTATGTTATAGTATTGGATTTTATGCCATACTGGTTTCCATTCTGCGCGAGAATTTTTCGGTTTGCCTTCCACTAGAGCAATGCCATCAGGCTTGCATTTTTCTTGATTCATTCTCCACGTGATTTCATGCAGTTTGTCTTGAATTAATGTGTCTATGTTTGTGTACCAGATAAAAAAAGACCTGTTTGAGGTTTTTTCTTCATTCTCATTAATTGCAACCCCCTCACAAGGTGCAAGTAGTCACCTTGTTCCTTTTCGTTTAAGTTTTTTGCATTTGCTATCAATATTCTGACTTTTTCTCGTTCCTTGAGACTAATGTCTGGGCCAATTCGCAGGTAGTTGATTTTATATTCGGCATCTTTTAATTTATTCAATTTTTTCATTTTCTCGTTTACATCTCTTTCGTTATCAAAGGATACTAGCAGTGTTCTGTTTGTCGTTGCTTCATCGTTCTTCTTCCCAAGTCGGACAAAACTTGTGGCGGTTTTGTTTCCCATTTCGACCGATGCTAGAAATGTTTTTATCAGTTGTTTGCCTTCTGCCTTTCTGTTCAAACCACCTTGGTGGGTACTCTCAGGTGCTTTGTAAATTAACAAGTTCTTTTTTCTTCTATTGTCGTCTTCTTCTTCTCTTTTTTTATCTTCAGATACTTCCTATAATTTCGTTTAGTGGTTTGATTTTTCGGTTGTTGGGCCACGTCCCATGGTTTCTGTTCAGTTTGATTCACGGCTTTTGGTCCTGCTACAAACTTGTAGAAGTCGTTCATCATGTGGTTTAGGTTCGCCATTGTTTTGTCCAGATTGCTCTCCGTAGTGTATCCGGTTCTAGATTCTTGGCAGCTTCAATTAAAGGTTTCACCTTCGGTGTGCAGGAACTGCAACACCAGATGACTTCAGGTGGACTTATGTAATCGTAGACTTGGTCAGGCATATTTATGCATGATTTATAAAAGTTTTCATGACATTTATCACACTCCATTACACTATCATCGATGTTACCATAGGTCTTATTGCACGCTTTACATTGCCAAGCGTCCATTTCACTCACAGATTCAGTACCTTTACGTCTATTTTTTAGTTTTGGAGGCATATTAAAGTTGATTTTATCAGGCCGCTCCAAGACACTTAAGTCTCAACAAGCTATCTAATGAAATCAATTTCAAGAAAATTACTGAGCCGCACTGAGACATTGAAAGTCTCAAGAAGCTACCCCGTAATTTCTCCTTCAAAAACACAAAGCCCTAATCTGATTATTACTGGGCCGCTCTAAGACAATTAAGTCCCAAGAAGCTACCCTTGTAATTTCAGAAAAAGCTTCTTACTTTTTATTTTTTGCTGTTCTGTTTCTGCCTTTGCTTCGACGTTGACTGTTTCTTTGACTTCTTCTTGGCAGTGTAACATTCGTCTACTTCGGTCACATATGAGACTTAAGAAAAATAGACCCTATAACCATTGGCTCAAGAGTCAGGCACACTATCTCTTGTGTTTTCTACCTCAAAAACGGTCGGAGCCAATTCGGTTCACTTGCAACATGAGACTACAACCCGTTACAGCTTAAAGGCCACTACCAAAATATCCCCCCACTCTAGAAATAAGAACGTCCCCATAGTCAGGTCTCGAGATACCCAAAATACACGATCGCCGTTAAAAACAGGGTCGGAACAATCCATGAAGTTACTTTTTATTAGACAGTGGAACTTTGATCCATTTAAGATGGATCAACCTAAAACTCGCCTTATCTCAACATAACAATCATAAAACACGTTCAAGAAAACTAAATTGAGAACTCACATGTCGGCTTACTCGAGAATTAGAGGTAACTAAATTGATGAGCAACTCGAGAATTAAATATGATAACTTGAGGAGTTCAATGCTAATTAGTTTTAACAAGGGAAATAAGTTTTGACTCTAGAAATGAAGTTTTGCTCTGAACCATTGGGACTAGCTTATTCGTCTTCTCGCCTGACTCCTTCACCTGAGGTAACATCAGTTTGTGCACTACACTCAATGTTGCTAGATCTTCATCTTCGTCTACTTCGGTCACATATGAGGCTTCAGAAAAACAGACCCTATAACCATTGGCTCAAGAGTCAGGGACACTATCTCTTGTGTTTTTCTAAATCAAAAACGGTCGGAGCCAATTCGGTTCACTTGCGATATGAAACTACAACCCGTTACAGCTTAAAGGCCACTACCAAAATATCCCCCACTCTAGAAATAAGAACGTCCCCATACTCAGGTCTCGAGATACCCAAAATATACGAACGCCGTTAAAAACAGGGTCGGAACAATCCATTAAGCTACTTTTTATTAGACAGTGGAACTTTGATCCATTTCAGATGGATCAACCTAAAACTCGCCTTATCTCAACATAACAATCATAAAACACACTCAAGAAAACTAAATTGAGAACTCACATGTCGGCACACTCGAGAATTAGAGGTAAATAAATTGATGAGCAACTCGAGATTTAAATATGATAACTTGAGGAGTTCAATGCTAATCAGTTTTAATAAGGGAAATAAGTTTTGACTCTAGAAATGAAGTTTTGGTCTGAACCATTGGGACACCCCAGCTGTCCACTTTTCCACTGAAGGTTCACTCTGGTTCAACTCGAATAATTGTGTACAATCATTTCTGTTCCTATTTCAAGATAAGTCGGCTCTACTCGCGTTTTATTTTGTATCTGGAAATTGTGAATAACAATTTCCCGCTCCTTTTTAAAGTATTTTCCCGCAATTGTTAATTCGGCCGTTTTGATTTTATATATTATGTTTTCAGTTGTCGCGAGAAAACCGAGCATGACAGGCTCCATTCGATTTTTTCAAAAATTAAACTTCATTTCTAAACCACGTATTTCGTGTTCCTCAAGGTCAAACTTCCAGATATGACCGACTGGCACATACTCCCCGGACTTAAGATCGATGTCCTCATCGCGTGATGTCGTCTGTCCTTGAATCCCCAGAAAACCGAGTGTTGCTCAAGTTACAGTGCCAGTGGTCATTTACAGAAGTTTGCAGCAGACTTAAGTTTATCTACACCCCAAAATTCACAACCAGGTAAAATTTTCATACTATCGCTAAACAGCAATCAAAATCTGCATACACCTGCAGCTCTGAACTCTCGCTTTTTAAGCTAACGATCTAAAATTTCTTTTGTCCTATTCAATCAGGAAATTGTCATGCAGCATTTTGATTTATATAATAGATATAGCATATTAATAACAATATCTCATTTGTTAAAATATCTTTTTCGTGAACCCAGATTTCATCCGAGTTCACCCTCGAGCCCCTATTCCCTCTCAAGACTCAAGACTCTAAAATTTCCCTTTGAGCCACCTGCTCATCTCGCGTTCTTCGCTCTCGAGGTACTAGACCTAGACGTGTTTGACACCGCAAACTGTTTCAACAGCGCTTCTTCATCATCGGAGCTAATCACGATCTGCTCCCAAGCCTTCAGCTGTTCATAGGATTGCATCCATTGCCTTTGCTCCTGCAATCTCTTCGCTTGATTGGGCAAACTCTTCACCCTCGATTTTCGGTTCAAACATAAGGGATTGTGAAGACTCAGGCTCACGTTCTTCGCCAAGTCTTCCTCTAGTATCGACTCTCTCGCCTTGGTGTTGTTTCTGGACACTCTACCAACTCTTTTCCACCCCATTGTGATCGCATTACGATGGGTCAGCAGAGGTCTCTTGAAGGCCTCCGGTCCTATCTCGGCCTGGAACTGTCGATATTCCTTTTGATATTTCCTCATATGATCCTTCGCTACGATGTATAACCAGGACGTCAACGTCGCTCGAAACCAAGGAAAGAACCTTAAGCGGCTACATACGTGTCTGACTTCCATTGATATGGCGTATACCTTGCATGCAGTCTCAAACAACTCAAGTCTCCTGCTATAATCTATTGCGTATATCGACTCCGCCGTTGGCGTCTTCATTTCCCTACACTTCGTTACATTTTCTTCAATCCATCTTAGAGCCAGCATCGTGCTCACCACCAAGAGCGTCACCTTTTGCCGTTGATCCGGTAAGCCTATCGACCGAATTTCTTCCACATCCCATACCAGGCAAAGGTTTGCGTGATCCGGATACCATACCGTTTGTGCCAGACAGTGGCATGGGCCTTCCCCATGTGTGATTTCAATACTCCTAAGGTTGCGCTCTCCCGAGGCTTCCAGGAGAGGTTTGAGCTCCATCACTTCTCGTGTATCGTATCGTTCTCCTCCACATTTGGAGCACCACCCACCGGTCTCTCGTGGTCACTTGTGTTCTCACTTTCCAAACTCAAAAGCTCTTCCCCCCAGATTTCACTCAAGTCATCTCTCTGCTCTCTCGGCACAGTTCCTCGGATTTTTCTCAACATTCTGTGTGAGTGATGCGACATCCGAGCCATTCTTACGGACTTGGGCACCGAGAAGGCTTTGTCTATCAATACTCTTTGGCTGGATACCTCCACCATCGCTATGTGCAGTGGGTAGTGGCTGCCGCACAGGTTGGCCATCACTGACCCTACTAGGGATTTTGCATTTAATGGCAGACCATAGGCTTGTCTCATGGGAAATCCCGTTTCCGCCTCGAGACCGACCTTCCAGCTCCTGATGTGTTTTTGAGTCACCTGCAACACCCCAGGCCATGACTCCACGCTCAACGCAGTCACCAAATGGTGTTCCGACTCTAGCCTCTCCAGTGACTGCAGACTGCACATCCTTGAGAAGAATCCCAGAGCTGTTGCTACGTTCACAGTGGTAATCGCGTAACACTCAGCCACTATTTGTACCTCACTCTTCTCCCTCTCCGTGATGTCTTCAAACCAAGTGACTAGATCTTCTTTTTGAAAGGATTGTATCCTAACGCATGATCATCCATCACAAGTTAGCTCTCCACTCCCACACGTCGAATCAAGACAACTACCCGGCTCCGTCTTCCTTGCCGACCCTAGCTTATTCGTCTTCTCGCCTGACTCCTTCACCTGAGGTAAGATCAGTTTGTGCATTACACTCAATGTTGCTAGATCTTCATCTTCCGTCGGTGCTAACCTCACTCGCTCCGTGACTTCCTCGATCAGGCCCGCGTGGGGATGTGGGCACCAGGAGGGCCTTAGCAATTTCCAGACCACTCCCAGATTCGTGATTAACATGCCATTCACATTACCCTTCTTCAATTCAACTTTTTTAATTGAGCGCGGTACGCTAATCACCTCTGGCTTTTTCTCGAGAATCAAGCCCATGCTCGGTCTCTCTCTCTCTCTCTCCACTGTGTCTATTTCCACTATTTTCTCTGTCCAAAACTTCAGTAGCTCCGCTACCTCGTGGTTCCTGTGAGCGTCTCCGGCCTCAGAATCCAAGAAGGGATTGTACGCCATCCCCATTACTCCAGACTTGTACTGATATTCTCCCTACTTATTGGGTCTCGAGTACTCCCCTGACGAAGCCAAGTTACGGTGTACGTAGTGTTCCTCCTCAAACTTCTTGTTGTAAAATCTCATTATCTCGTCTAGCTTTCTGTGTCTTTCTAGAGATTGTCGGGAACCATCCTCCTTTTCTATCCCAGTACTCTGGTATACGTTCAAGATGACTACCAAGACTCTCCTTTCCACTGTCTTACTCCCGATTGCTCTTTGGTGACATGGTAGGATGGTACTATCAGTCATCATCGCCATTATCCACCTCGAGAAACAGGTAGCATCTCTTCTCTTTGCCAGACTCAAGCCTGAATTATCCCTGGCGACGTGTTGCATCAGTATCTGATAAACTTCCAGATTTTGCCAACCAGTTTTAACTTGTCATTCGAGGTCCACGTCCCCAGTTCTATTCCCACCAGGCTCCACGCGAACATCAATTGTCCTGCGGTTCTGATGAAGGGATTCGCCATCAACGGCGATGCCGATGAGGATGTCCTCATCGCTTCTTCAAAATGATCCCTCAACAAGTTCTGCCAAGTTCTCTTCAGTTGGCTCCCCAATTCTAGTTTGTTAATCTCAGCCTTCTACTGGGTAGCCCAGTTGCGTCGCTTGCGTGCCAATCCACTGTCGAGCTTCTTTAGGCAGTCTTCCAGTTCTTTCACTGTCTCGAGGGCGACCCACCACGGACGGGAGGTGTTACTCGTTTTATTCCTCTCAAGAGGATCGCTCGATACTTGTTCCCAGTGGCCTGGTGCTCCTTTGAGACCCACTGTTTGCCAACATCCACTTCCCATGTCTGTCCGCTCGTTGAACCTCTTTTCATGTTCGTCTTCTGGGGCCTGAAGTCTTCTTCAGATGTCGAGTTGGTGGAAACCTCCATTTCCTTTTCCATTTCTAGTGGTTTCCTGGGCTCGGATCTACTCTTGTAGGCCGCAGTCTTGCACCGCGCCAGGACCATGGGCGCCGTCTCCCCCAGGTTTTTCTCGGAGACCGCATCCGCCGAAGGACTACCCAATCCCTCTACCTCTCTCTTTCTCTTGCGAGACTTCACGTCTTTACTTGGGGGCGATGCCGTTATC
Organism: Symsagittifera roscoffensis; assembly: GCF_963678635.1. Classification (NCBI taxonomy): domain Eukaryota; kingdom Metazoa; phylum Xenacoelomorpha; order Acoela; family Convolutidae; genus Symsagittifera; species Symsagittifera roscoffensis. Next base: position 53,235 of record NW_026970963.1, read on the forward strand.
ATCACTGATTCGACTTCCTTGTCTCCATCCAACCCTTCCAACTATTGCCTCCCCCCTTCTCGAGCCTCAAGGATACTAGTACTTTTAATTATATTACTAGTCCCAACCTTATCCCCTTTTACACCTTCAGCTATTTTATTGACAGTTTTTAGTTTCAGAGTAGAGCTGTCTTCACATTCATCATCTCTGGTCGTCGGTTGCGCCTTTCTCAATTTGACCATCTTGCATAGTAGTTCTTTCCTTGCTTTCTCGTCCGGCCCGGTGGCCATCAGGACAGGTTCTCCGAACTTCACCACCGTATTCCACATCTCTTCTTTAAAGTCGTCTAATGTAGTCTCGCCATTCACTTCTCGAATGAACTCTCTCAAGAATTCTCGCCAAGCGTCCTCATCCAGAGTCCCTAGGAACATGGTCTTGTTTCATTCGAAGGTGTTCCTTTCGCTCTCTTCTGTACTTAAGAGTATCATTTCCATGTTGGAAATCTCGCTCGTCAGTGGTAACTCTGTATTCTTGCGGGGAGACGAGTTCAGAGGTGGTGTGGCAGTCTCTGCCCAATCGTCTTCGCTCAGGTCTTTCAGCAGTTCTTGGGTGGTGAAGTCCTCCTCGGCTGGTTTTGGCTCAGGCGTGTTCCCTACTTCCATTTCCTCCCCTGCCTCACTGAGAGTCTCATCCATGCTTTCTTCTTCTGAATCTGCCTTCCTTCTCTCAAGTATCCTTTTAAATCGATCTTCCACTGTGCCGCTTCTCTTGTCTCCTGGAGTACCCACTGACAGGGTTGAAGGTGTCGCTGGGTCTGACTTTTTGTACTCTGTCAGTGCTACGTACAATGAACCTGCCGCATCCAGCTCCTTCCCTTCCTGTCTCATCTCCACCTGTTCCAATCCAAAAGAGGCCGGTATTTTCTAGTGGCAAACTTCATCTCGTCTTTTAGCGCGATGAGCCCTTCTTCTACTATCATCCTGCCATCGTCCCACACTGGCAACAAGTATTCCAGACCCGCCCGATCAAGCATTCTCAAGACCTCTCGCACCTCGAACTTTGGGGGCATCGAGCCTCTCATCTTTTTCACCTGTGTCGTCCTTGAATTTATTTTTATGTCACTGGTATGGAAAGAGACCGCTGCGGTATACCCGATGAACAGGGGATCCCAGCCATCAGTGAACTCCCTTTGCTGCTTTTCGACCGCAGCTCTCGCGAACAGAGAGGGGACTACCAGGGGGCTATTCATTCCCAGGGTCATTCTTCTGACCATTGGGAACTCGGGAATGATCGCTGGCAAGATCTCTTTCTCCAGTGTCACCTCTAGCTCCCTTTTCACTAACTCGAAGTTCTTCTTCCATGCAGGGATTCTCAAGACCTCTTGTCCACTCGCCGTCAGGGGATTCAAGTTCCAGAACTTGGGATAAGTTTCAATGGGGCCCTCACGCTTTCCCTCCATCCTGCACTGCAGTTGTCCTCGGAAGTTGTACACCATCAACTCGGCATCCTTCACTTTCCCAAAGAGTACCGTGTGGCTCATTCGTCCTCTCAGCACCTCTTGGCAACACCAGATGAGCGCCGTTCCATCCAACACACTTATCAAACTCAAGTGTACTGCAGAATTGCGGTAGTCCACCACCAGAGGATCCGGAAACGCATAAGTTACCACTGGCCCGTAAATACAAGTTACGACCTCCTCCAGTCCCCTGATGATCCCCACTGGATCAGATCTCATTGCCAGGCATGGGTCTGTCAGCAGAGGCATGGCACCGTTCATCTCTCTCCACTCATCTCTAGTTTTTGGGTTTCTCTCCTCGCCAGTCATGTGCCGATTCTGCATCAGGAGATACTCCACCAACGGCGTCTTTAGTCCTGCCGCACACTTGTACGATCAGGTACCTATACTCGAGTGGGTTCTCCCCATCGACAGGGGCTCCCCACATTTCATCAACCGATGAAATGACATCAGCTCGCCATGGGTCAGGAGCACCAGTGCCAGATACCCATCAATTCGCAACATTTCCACGCCCCTGCTGAACATGTATGCTGGACCCATGTCAAACAGATACCTCGGGTAAACTAGGTACAGGGCTAGCAAGAGACTTATGGGCATGTTTAATAACTCTTATACAAATGCCCCGAAATTAGTTTCTTTCGCGTTGAACACTTCAGCCATGAAATCTTTTCCCCAGCAAGGACTCAAGAATCTCAAGATCTCGTGATCATTCCTCGTCCTGAGCTCGCCTTTCGCGTGCTCTCTCCAGAATCCTCCGATAGTGACTTCATTTGCGGCCGTGACGAATCTGGCCACCGTCATCTCGCTTCTCTCCGCTACCCCCAACTGCCCCTCAAAAAACTCCCAGATCTGTTTCACCAGAGCTGGAGCACTTTCTCTTGTCTTGTATGTGGCATTCTCTAGTCTTGGAGTCAAAAACGGCCACCTGCCTCTTTCTTGTGTTAACCGGTATACCATCGCCTCCAGTTGTTTCTCAGTTGCAGCCACATTCTTCCTCTGGTTACTGGGTCCCCTTGATTTGCTGGTGGAGCTCGTGATGGTCACTGGGTCCCCTTGATTTGCTGGTGGAGCTCGTCATGGTCAAATCCATACTGCGGAACCACAGGCTAGCCGTCAAGTGACTTATTATAGGGTGGTCATCCCCTATAGCCGGGCTGAACTTGAGCTGTCTGGCAAAGTTTGAAATCTCCAGCAAAAGCACTTCATCCAAGACAATGAGGATGTCCGCCAATCCATAGAATCCTCTCAACGCATGGGACACGTCCGCCCACGCCGCCGCCAATTCTGACTTGCGAAGCCTCAAGTTCGTCGGTTCTAACTCTCGATTGGGGGCTGCCATCACAATACTTGATTTCAATTCTATCTGACTCCCTCTGTTCTTGTCTCTTTTAGAACTCCGTCTTCATACTCAGGCTGTCAGCTTTTTGATGTTTGTCCCGTGTTCTATGCTCAATTATCATGTTATACTGTTGCATCGGGTATACCTTGTCCGCATAGCCTTTGATGAATTCTCTGTAGTAATTTGCAAAACCCAGGAAGCTCATCAACTGGTGCTCCGTTTTTGGCAATTTCTACGTTAGAACAGCTTCTGTTGCATCTGGATCTGGTCTGATGCCATGCCTGTCCACCATCCAGAAACTGCAACTACCGACGCATCCGTGTCCAGCACGTAAATCCCATTCTCTGTTGGCATCCCTAGTACTGGTGCCTCGCACAACTCTTTTATTATTCGCTGGAATGGTTCTTCTGCGTTATTCCACGTGAACTTCTTGCCCTTGTGTCTCATTAATTGTTGCATCGGGTATACCTTGTCCGCATAGCCTTTGATGAACTCTCTATAGTAGTTAGCCAAACCTAGGAAGCTCATTAACTGGTGTTCCGTTTTTGGCGATTTCTAAGTTAGGACTGCTTCTACAACGTCAGGATCTGGTCTGATGCCGTACCTGTCTACTATTCTGCCCAAGTACTTTATTGAATCCTTGAGTATCTCGCACTTTGATGGTTTACACTTTAGCAGCGACCTCTTCATACATGCAAATACCTCGTCCAGTCTCTCAATGTGGTCTTCTAGTGTGGGCGTCGCTATTGACTTAAGTGATTTCACAAGACCTGAAGAATCTTTTATTTTCTTCAATCGTCTCAAGATACAAATTTTGTCCCTATGATTTGTACAATCAACAACTTCATTATGTTTTTGGTTTTCATTCATTTCATATCGAGTTTTTACGGGTAAAGCATATCCCAGCTTCCTCCCGATCTGTATCGTGATTGGTATGTCAAGAGTTTTCAACAAGACACTGACGCAGAGACCGCTCTTCGTTATCGAGAAGGATCTTCCTAAAACAGCAGCACTTTGACTATTTGGATTTGGGACTATGCATACTTGCTTGTTGTCACTTAGTTCATTGTAATTTTTCATTCGCAAGCTTACGATCGCTGCTTCGTTCGTCTTTAGCCTCACCCTTCTACTCAAGAATACCGGTGCTTTGTTTTCATTTACCATTATTAAACTTACCGGTTTAATTGCGTGCCTCCTATCCGGGTTCCGTATCCTGAACATTGAATTATTTAGATCAATCGTTACATCGAAGTGCCTGATGAAGTCTCTGCCTAAAATGAATTGGTCACACTCATCTGGGTTTTCTACCACAAGAAAGCTCATCCATAGGTTGCGTTCCCCCAGATTTAGGGCTATTATTGGCGTTCTGCCCAGTAACCGCAGCGCCCCTTTGTTTGCAGCTGATAACCGTATTCTCGAGTCTATCAAATTATTTTTGTTGAAGCCCATTCGCTCCCAAGTTTCGATTGGTATAACGCTCAAGACTGCTCCCGTATCAAGTAACCCACGTAACTGAGTCTTCTTGCCACTTATGTCGAGCACATGTGCTGATACATCTGCCTCTGTCCCGATATGCATTGCATCTTCTTCAAGCATTGCGCAGTGTCCAATCGATCTCACTTTTAACTCTTCTTTTCCTACGTAGATCTGCCCTACTAGATCTCCATCACATGTTATCATTGTTTTCGCATAGATGTTGATGCCATCTATTTTTAGCATCACCTCATGCGGACCATAAGCTTCTGTCTACCTGTTATCAACTCGGACTGACTTGCTACCCCCTCTTGTGAGTAGTGCCCTCAAGGCTCTAGAAGTCGTTTGTGGGCTTATACCACTCAAGTAATCTGCGTACACATCAATGTGCATTATTGTCTGGTCGCTGGGTTCGCCCAATATTCTCGTTACCTCATGGCCGCCCACGGTGATTATTGACATTATTCTGGCTCCAATCTTCGTTATGCCGAATGGCTTTCCCGTCACCATTTTTAGAGTGTTGCAGTTTCCACTTTTTGTCGACCCCGCTACAGCTTCTGGTGTTGACTTCGAGCAACCTAATGCCTCATTCAATTTCTGTCTTTCGATCTCTTGCTTTAGCCGTTGTTCTTTTTCTTTCGCCGCCAGGTCCTGTTTCACTTTATTGATAGCTTCTGCCGCCGCTTTCTCATAATTCATCTCTAGGGCGTTCCTGGCCGTGGCTTCTATTGCAATATTGACTTGCGTTACAGCTTTCACTGTTTTCGTTGGCAGCTCCGCACTTGGTGTTTTTAAGTTTTTCGCTACAAATTCAGACTGTCTATTTCTCTGGTTCTGCACCGCTGCTAACGCCAACTTCTGTTTGGGGTGACTCAGGTTCTTGACTGCCTCCCAGAACAACGGACAGTCCGTCCTGAAGTGCCCCTCTTGGTTGCAGAAGAAGCATCTTGCACCTATTTCGATGATCAAGCCACTATAGAACTCGTGTTCCTCCATCTGGCTCATATCTTCTTCATCGGGTGCATATCCCAAACTCATCATGCCCTGCTTGTATGTTGTGCAGTCCGCCACGTGATGATCAGCTGAACCGCAGTTTGCGCATGATCTACGTTTGTCCATGTCATCTCTGGGCTTGTACCATGACGACATTTGTGGTTGATTCCCCCCTTGCGTATTCCTGCTATCTGAATAGGAGTATTTCTTGGGTTTCATTAGCATGTACTCTCTTCACTTCTGTCTCATTTCTTCTGGAGTCGGTGCACTATCTTCCGACAATGTATAGTATGCTGCTAACATTGTTCTCAAGTCGTCACTTTTTACCCCATCAATGAACTTCGAGGCGATGCTAAAATTTCTTCTGTTTGTCGACTCTTCAGGGTCAATCCTTCGCCTCAAGCTCTCAAGATCATCCAGGAACCAATCAATTGATTCATCGTCCCTTTGCCTTCTCTTTTCAAATCGCATCATCGCTTGGTGACCCTTCATGCCCGACCCAAATCGATTCAACAATAACTCGAAGATTTTATCCGCGGTGTCGTGTTCTTCTTCTTTCTTTGCAACCACGCATTTCAACGCCCTGCCTCTAAGTTGCTGAGTATCGCTGTGCAGGCTTTTCTCTCATTATTCAAGTTGTCTTGTTCTAAATGTAATCTCATAACTTCTACCCAAGTGTCAATACATCCATCCGAATCATCTTTGAATTCTTTTGGCTTTTTGAAAGTTTTTCTGGAATTTCCTCCTCCTCTATCGCTCGAGTCAGTGTTCCTCGTGGCGAAGGCTTCTAGTGTCCTGTTCATCATCTCCCAGGTGCTTGCCCACGTCATAGCATCCGGTCCCACGTTATTGTGAGTCGTGGAATCTCCTGGACTACTGGTCGTATTCGCTTTTCCACTCTTCATAATTGTTTTGGCCCATCCGGTGCTGTGCTCGCTGCATCCCGGGGTAATAATAACGTTGTTGATTGTCGTTTGTTCCGTTGCGGCTCCATGAAGTCAACTCTGTTGCCTTGCGTCCGTTCCGCTGATGGCCTGTCATGTGACGTAGAGTTTCTCAAGATTGCGTCTAGTTTTGCTTGTATCGCGCATGAACTCTCAGCCTGATCCCTACTCGATGTGTCCATTCTCGTTTCCAGACACCCCAAGTGGCTGTTGACAGCATCATATCGTTGTTTCATCTCTTGTTAGTCCTTTTTGATGTTCTTTTCTCGTTCCCCGTTAGTGGCATCTAACTTGTCTGACATCTGGTGAAGTTTTTCCTCTGTTGCCTTGGCCAGGTTGAAATAGTTAACCACGTACTCGTGTTTGTTGTATCTTAATTCTTTCTTTATTACATCTCTATCCTCCTCGCTGTGCTTCAGTTTCCTGTCGATCTGATCTAGCTTTGCCATCAAATCGCCCAGTTCAATAGAAGTTGTTTCATGGTCAGCTGTTGCCCAGTTGTTGGCTGCTGCTCCCGGTCTGACCTGGTCTTCGTTTTGGTCGGTGTCTGTCGTTTTCATGAGAACTGTCCCAAATGTTTTGCCTCTTCCGGCTTTCGGTTCTTCCGCTGCTGCGTCTCTCGACTTCATTCCGACCCTCATCGCCAATCTTTCAGTAAAAGACGCTCTTTTTGCATGAGACTCGTCCTTCATCGTTTCTTGCGTGTTGCCTGTTGTGTCTTCCACAGTGTCTATCGGCGAGAACTCCATGGGCTTAGGATTTGGTTCTTCCGCATTCGGCATCGGTGTTGACTCCGTCGTCTTCTTCTCCACCTCATCCACACTCTGGTCTGGTGTTTCTAGGTCAATCTCGATGGCGGGTTCCGGTTGTTTCTCTTCCGTGCCTTCTTTTGTTTTGTTCTCTGTATTACTCCTCGTGTTGACCATGCTAACTGAAAAGTTCTTTTTTGTTATCTTTGGGCCCATTGATGTGGTTTTACGTAGCGACGAGTTATATTTTATCTTTGATTCAGTGGATCTTTTTTCAGCCACCGGTACCCTGCTCCGTCTCATTATTTTTATTTACAATTTTTCCTATTTACAGTATTACTTTATACACAATTCTATTCTAAGAAAAAAATTTCTTGCAAAAAAATTAGTAAAATGGAATTTACAACGTAATAAAAACAACGTTTCCTGTTCCCTTTCAAGCCTTATCAAAAACTTTACTTATTCGTGATCACAACCGTATCGGGTTTATCGCGATTTAACGTTCCGACTAGTCTTATTATTTTTAATTCCGCGATTATTTATTTCAATCTGTCCTAGTACTCTTACAGTACCGTCAGCCCACTTTTTTATACCGTTCTAAGACTTCCAGTTACTGTCCCTACTCTTCTTTGTACTGTCCCAACTTTTCTCTCTACTGTCCCAAGACTACTCGGTACTGTCCCAGTACTTCTTGTTAGTGTCCCAAGACCTCTGTCCCAAGACTACTCGGTACTGTCCCAGTACTTCTTGTTAGTGTCCCAAGACCTCTGTCCCAAGACCCCTGTTCCAAGACTAGTGTCCCAAAACTAGTGTCCCAAGACCCTTGTCCCAAGACTACCGTCCCAAGATTACTGTCCCAAGACTAGTGTCCCAAGACTACTGTCCCAAGACTACTGTCCCAAGACTGCTGTCCCAAGACTACTGTCCCAAGACTAGTGTCCCAAGACTACTGTCCCAAGACTACTCTCCCAAGACTAGTGTCCCAAGACTATTGTCCCAAGACTACTGTCCCAAGACTACTGTCCCAAGACCGTACCGTCCCAAGACTGCACCGTCCAAGACCGTCGCACGACTGCACTGTTCCAACACCGTATCTGGACAGTAGGATTTCTTCTTCTTCGTTGTAGGGACTTCTTGAACCATTGTACTTTGTACCACCACTTGAGCTCTAATAAAACATTTCCCAAAAACCCTCTCTTAATGGCCAAAAGCTTCAATTACCGACCCCCTGTATCTATCTCCTTTTCGATGTTTCAAGCAATTTGAAACCAAAACTTGTTCGCATGTATCTTGTGATCACCTGTTCGTTCCATCGCCTGTTCGTTCCATCCATTACCTTAAACGCCGGGTGCTAGATCTCTTGAGAGAAAACCGTAGACCTGTCTCCAGGCCTGCTTGTGCAAAAACGTTCCTCAAAACTGGGGGATTTCGCTTATCCAATTTTACACTTATCTCCCATGATGTAATGTGGATTTTAACGATATCCGTTTGACCAACTTGAGAACTCGAGAACAGTCAAATCCTCCTGGACCACTTTCCCACTCGGCTGGTCACCTCTTCCAGTCAAATCTCCTGGTGGTTCGGCCAAATCCTCCTGGACCACTTTCCCACTCGGCCGGTCACCTCTTCCAGTCAAGTCTCCTAGTGGTTCGGCCAAATCCTCCTGGACCACTTTCCCACTCGGCTGGTCACCTCTTCCAGTCAAGTCTCCTAGTGGTTCAGCCCAACCCTTTGTGAACCACTTTCCCACTCGGCTGGTCACCTCTTCCAGTCAAGTCTCCTAGTTGTCCAGCTAAGTTGCAAGCTATCTGAAAACCCTTAACAACGCCCCACACTCGGGCACTTTCTTGAGGTTGCTGGATTAAATTGTTAGATTGACCCAAACGAGCGAACTTATAAAACAGTATGGGTATACTATTTAATTAATATAAAGGTTTGATCCAACTAATCTGGTGTTAAAGTCATTGTCTTTTTTGGTTGTATAGTTTTTGTTCCTTTTTCTTTTCTTTTTTTGGTTTTTTGTTCCGCTTTTTGTCTTTTTTTCTCGTGTTTTTGTCCCCCTAATTGCCCCCTTTACTCGGTTAGCTAAGCCTCGTTCGGAGAGCGTACCAGGAAGTTTTCTCGAGTTTTCTTAAAAAGCTATCAAGGTACAACCGGAAGGTTTGCACGTTCCCGCCGAACCGTACCACCGGTACTCTAGTATGGGCATGCAGCCCGGAGCTGTGCCAAGTGGGTTCGACTCCGCAGTCTTGATGTCGTAAAAACACCCAGGAGCGCCATAAAAACACTATGTAACATTCATCTACTTCGGTCACATATGAGGCTTAAGAAAAATAGGCCCTATAACCATTGGCTCAAGAGTCAGGCACACTATCTCTTGTGTTTTTCTACCTCAAAAACGGTCGGAGCCAATTCGGTTCACTTGCGACATGAGACTACAACCCGTTACAGCTTAAAGGCCACTACCAAAATATCCCCCGACTCTAGAAATAAGAACGTCCCCATACTCAGGTCTCGAGATACCCAAAATACACGAACGCCGTTAAAAACAGGGTCGGAACAATCCATGAAGTTACTTTTTATTAGACAGTGGAACTTTGATCCATTTCAGATGGATCAACCTAAAACTCGCCTTATCTCAATATAAAAATCATAAAACACCCTCAAGAAGACTAAATTGAGAAATCACATGTCGGCACACTCAAGAATTAGAGGTAACTAAATTGATTAGCAACTCGAAAATTAAATATGATAACTTGAGGAGTTCAATGCTAATCAGTTTTAATAAGGGAAAAAAGTTTTGACTCTAGAAATGAAGTTTTGGACTGAACCATTGGGACACCCCAGCTGTCTACCCTTCCACTGAAGATTCACTCTGGTTCAACTCGAATAATTGTGTTCTTCTTTCGCAATCGTTTTTTTCCTATTTCAGGATAAGTCGGCTCTACTCGTGTCTTATTTTGAATCTGGAAATTGCGAATAGCAATTTCCCGCTGCTTTTTTAAGTTCTTTCTCGCAATTGTAAATTCGGTTGTTCTGATTTCAATATTATGTTTTCAGTTGTCGCGAGAAAACCGAGCATGACAGGTTCCATTCGAATTTTTGAAAAATTAAACTTCATTTCTGAACCACGTATTTCGTGTTCCTTAAGGTCAAACTTCCAGATATGACCGACTGGCACACAGACTTTGATTGTTTCTCCAGGATTAACTTTTTCAAGCTCTTTCTACTTCTGTAGACTGTTCTGATTAGTCTCTCTTCAGGGATCAACGACGAGTGACTTTGCCGCAAGATTCTGTTGTTCTTTTTCTTTCTTGTGGATAATAACTTTTTTACTGGAATAATGAGGATGTCCAATGTTCTCAATTTTTTGAGTATGTCTGTGGTGTTGGTTCGTTTTGTGTATACTATTGCTGCAATCCGACGCAGACCGTGGAGAATCGAAAGCAGTAGTTCTACTGAATGTAACATTCGCCCGGAAGATACATTTCGACGGAAAATAAAACTAGGTCCTAAGACGACTGGCCAACGTCTAAACAGAGCTTTACATGCTCTTAACCGTCTCTACCAGAGCCAGTTCTTTTGGTGGTCTTTCTAACATCGGGTCGACAAAAACGTTACTCAAAACACTCAAATTAACTTAATTACATGCAGAAATAGTGAGATCATGGCTGGGTCTCAGTATCCCCAGACCACGAGGTCACTCCTAAAAACAGGGCTATGACTACTTATTAAATTATTATTGTTTGTGTTCAGTAGATAAAAATCATCATCTCCATCGAAGATTGATCAACCCTTTCCCCCAACTCCTAGCTTCTCATCCTTATCAAAATGATTTCAGATGTTCAGTAAATTCAACTCAGGACATGACAGAGAAGCTAAAAGTTTATATAAGATGATAAAAATTCCAGTCCCGAGACCCCTCCGGATTCTTGAATCCGGGGAAATAAGACTCTTATCTTCCTCCCGGAAGGCTGTCTCCCACCCTTCACCGTTGTTCGCAACGGCCTTGCAACTATTGTAGCGAGACAATAGTTGCAACTCGGAACGGTCTCTGCTCACTCTGCAATTTGTTGTTGTTTTTCAATCACAATCTTCGTTGTTATCGCTATTGCAACTAATGTTGTTCTGTTTTATTTCGGTTTTCTGCCAAAATGGCCATTTCTAACGTTTATCAGAAATATGACGTCATACTTCGAAAATTTAAAATCTGGTCGAACGTCACATACTCCCCGGACATTCCGGTCAATGTCCTCATTGAATCTCGCAATGTTCTTAAAATTGGCACAGTGTCATCGAACAGAATTTACAAAATGCACGAAATTACTTTTATCCGCGTCATATCCACTCACTGCAGAACATAAATGGCATCGTACTACAGCACTACAGCCTTCAAATTCTTTCATTAATCTGCACATCGAGGATATGACTTAAGATAAAAACATCTTCTCCGACTTCCAATGTCATTGTCTTGACTAATAACGTTTTCTCCTAGATTTAAAAGATGTTGGTTTGCAGGACAGTCCTGCCAACCAACAAGCTAAAATTATCCTACTATGCTCCTTCCCTTCGGAAAACTTGCTTGTTATTGTCCTGAATATTAAAACTAAGAATCTCTGTGGTTAGAAAGAACAATGTAACAATCTCCCTCTTCAAGAGATTATCCAAGTCTTTCATGTCACCACAATGTGATCAGTCGTCCTAATTGATTAAAAACAGTCATGCAGGCTGGAATATTTAAATATACTCTTTTCTCAAGCCTTTCTAAAAAAATAAAAATAATAGGTGTCTCTAAAGCCACTTAACTTTTCTCAAGCCTTTCTAAATAAATAAAAATAATAGGTGTCTCTAAAGCCACTTAATCAAAATGCAAAATTATAAATGCAGCAAAATCTTTAATGTTCAAAACTCAACTATTTGTTTCAGTTTTCAATTACAACTTGGTTGCTTGGTTTCTCACTTGAGTTTTTTCACACACATAAAACAATTCTGAGTTTTAACTTCTTCTGTTTCGTCATTTCTTTGTTTCTTCTCTTTTCGTCGTTTAGAAGTTCTAAAACTTCTAAATTCTTCTAGTTTTCTTTCTTTTTGCCTCTTGTTCTTTCAACCGTTCATCAGTGTTCCATCTCTTCCTCCTGTGATACTGACTCTACAGTTTCTGTGTCTTGCAACACATCATTAGCTATTCTGACGCTGTTGGAAGCAGTCCTTCAACACTTCTGCTCTTCTACCCTCTGTTTGCAACAGGGTAGGGGATCCACGTTAGATTATCTGTTCCTGCAGAAGCTGTTGTGGAGACACAACGTCACATTTCTCTCCAAATCTTCCTTCAACATCTCTGCCTTCTCCTTTCCACTACGTTCACTTGTCCTGGAAATTCTTTTCACAGCGGTGGTCACTGCATTCCGATTGTCACGAAAGCTCGCTTGAAAGCTCCTGCTCCAATGTCCAGCTGCTATTCACTGTACACTCTGCCGTGCTTCGACATATGCTTCTTAGCATATTCGTACAACCATGCAGTCATGTTAGCTCTGAACAATGGCATCAATCGTCTTCTTGCCCATATCTTCTTCACTTCCATCGGAATGTTTAGAATCTTGCACAGTGTCTCAAAAAGATCTAAATCTTTCAGACAATCCAATCTCTGCAACTGTTCTCTCGTCGGCGCTTCCTGTCTATTGTTCTCTCTTACATGAGCTTCCAGCCATCGTATCGCCATCATAACTCCCACTATCACTATTGTTATGGGCTGTGATGAGTCTGGTAAACCCATGGAGAGCAGCTCTCCAGAGTTCCAGATCAACACCAGATTACTACCCCAGGGATACCACCAAGTCTGCAGCAAGCAGTGGCAGGGAAACTCGTCATGTGTCAACATGATGCTCCTCCAATTACTTTTTCCCGAAGCTTCCAGTAATGGTTCCACCTCCATCATCACTCGGTGGACTTCATCATTCTCGTCTACTGTATTGTAATCTGTAACGGTTGATCCTCTCTGTTTCTGTCTCTCAAAGTCACTGAAGTTCCCACTCACGTATCTCATGAAATTCCTTCCCACTATTGATTCCAACTCTTCCTTAGTTCTCTCTGGAACTGCTGAGAACATCTTACATAGCAACTTGTAGGATTTTTCGGACATTCTTGTTAGTCTCACACATTTTGGCACTGAGAAGGCCTAATCCACGATCGTTTTCGTACTCTTTACATCCACAGCTACGAAATGCACCGGGTATCTGCTCTTGCACATTGGAGCTAATGTCGATCCCACCGAATATCGTGCCCCTGATGGTCTACAATAAGTCTCACTGGGTCTGATGTTCATTTCCGCCTCCAGTCCCAACTTTCCTCCAAGACCAGTCCCAATTTGATATGAGGATCGGTAGCGCTCTTAATCGTAACAATTCTCGACAGAAACTTAGCATCAATGCCTGCTCGTAATCGAAGAAGCAATCGCGTATGTCTTCACTCAGGAACGGGTTGTACGCTATCCCTATGATTCCGGATACGTAGCTGTATGACTTCTTCTTGATCGGTCCACAGTATTCACTGGACTTCGGCAGTACCCTCATAGATTCTTTGGTGAGTCTCAGCTCCTTGTTTGAAAATCTCCTGACTTCATCTATCTTTCTCATGGATTCTAACTCCTCGGGCTCTTTCATATTCACCCTCATCGGTTTGCTTTGTTGCATATCCAGCAGTGCTAGCAAGAGTAAGGCTTTTGCTCGCTCTTCTCACTCCCTCAGCATCTTGACACAGGTGTTCAATGCTGGTACTGAAATCTGCTCTATCATGAATCGAATGAAACAGAGAGCGTCTCTTCGCTTCGCACACGCTACTGCTGCTCCCTCTTGGATCATCAGATCCCTCAGCTTCGTCATAAGAGAAACCTTCTCTTCATTTGACCTCTTCCTTTCTTCTGAATCGTATTCCTCGCGAGTCAGTCCCATCATGCACCAGGCGAACCTCAGTTGTAATTCGGTTCTCACGTAAGGTACTGCCATGAGAGCGTGTATTCTTGGCGCAATCCTCATTTCTTCTTCGAAGTACCGTAACACCACTGCTTTCCATGGAAGGCTCACCAACTGCTCTATCGTTTCTGCCTGTATCTCAGATGACGCTAAAGACCCGTACGCCTTCTGCTTGAGGGTGGTGCCTTGCAACATTGTCTCCAGATAACCCTCCATGGCACTCTTGTCTTCCAGAGCCATCACATATCCTCTAGCCGAGTTTCGGTACTCCAACATCTCCATATATCCACCGGCGGGTTCATCTATCGACACAGCCTCCGACACTGTCAGTCGGTTATATTCCACTGGTACTAGTTGTCCTGCAACACTTCCCTTTCCGTGATTCATGGGAGATGGCTTAAAGTCTCTCATTGTGCTCTCTCCACATTGGCTGAGTATTTCCATTTCTAAGGTTGCTCCAGTCAGAGTGCGTTCACTCCTTTTGGATTTGTAGCCTGTTGACTTTATCCCCGCCATGAGAACGGGTGGCACCATCGCTACATCAGTTAACATTTTGTCTGTGCCAGGCAATTGATAATCACCTTGTCCCAAATCCATGACCTCTTCGACTCGTTTTCTTTTCGCCGAATTGACAGCTTTTATCGATATCTCCGAATCCACCTCCGTCTTTCCTTCTCTCCTCGTCATCACTCTGCTGCCTTAACTTCATTTTCATCTCGTTGATCTTATCAATCACCAATTTCAATCGCATCGTTCCTTTCATTGTTGTTGACAGTACACCACCTCTCCTTTATCGTCCTGCGGTGTCATCTTGATGGGAGAGTTCGCTTCACTTTCGTCAGTGGCTGAGCCAATCAACAACTCACTCAATCTCCCTTCACATTCATCAAACCTGTCAAGGACTTCCCGCATCAATGGTCGGTTGAGACCTGTTTTCAGAATGGACTGGGTCCCATAGCTCTAAACTACTGTCCAGACTTTTTCCTTGAAGGCCACTCTGTTCAATCTACATCCCGTTCTATTCTCATGGTCTCGGTGATGTACTTCCCACTCTTCTTCGGGCAACGTTCCCAAGAAAGGTATTCTGGCTGAGCCCTCTATTCTTCTTCTTCTTGGTGATTCCATGAGGATTCTTTGTTCTTTATTTCTTGAATTTCCAGGAGAGCTGCTCTCAGGCAAATTCCGTTTCATTTCTGTAAAGGCTGACGGAGGCTCCAGTGTCGATTTGCCTTCATCTGCTGGCTCAGTCGCCTCCAACGTATCCGCGTTATTCTCAAAATCACTGAGGAAATTGAAATCCAGGCTGGATACTCCCCCTGTCGATGATCTGTCGTCTTCCCCACCAGCTTGATTTGCATCTTGTTGCATGGGTTCTTCTGCTTGACGGCTTCCTCCCTGTCCATCATCTCCTTCCGACTTATTCCTCTTCGAGCGTGAGGGTCCTTGCTTTCCAGTGTCGGCTCCTTCCGGAAACTTCGGTATGATCAACGTACCGACCGGTCTATCTTCCTCTTCTTCATGGACCACTTTGATTTCCTCGCAACCGAAGGGTGCTAGGAAGTTTCTCGTCTGTAGCGTTCCTACTACCGTCAACTCCGGTTTCACACTAGTCAGGATCAAGGAGGCCTCAGGCAGCTCGGTCCTGCCTTCATCGGCATTTCTTCCCACAAAGTATGTATCCATCGTTGCCACGAATTGCTCTATTCTCCTTTCATTGGTTTCAAATGCTCTCAACCTAAGAGCTTGTACCACGGAGACTGCTCCGAGCAGCATCCTTCTTATCAGAGGGAACTCAGAGATTGCTTCCGTCAGCTTCTCGTAATCACCCCAGTCTTTCGTCTCTTCTCTCACCTTGTGATATGCTGCAGTGAGACGAGGAACTCTGGTCATTTCACCATTCGTCTTGTCATAGGGTCTCAGATTCCAGAGCTTCGGAAACACCTCGATGTGTAATCTCTCTACTTCTCCCATACGATCACGGAAGTGGTCGTCAAAGATGATGACCGTCATTTCTGGCTCTGCTATTTTTTCAAACAACAGATCTTCACTCATGAGCTCCCGCAACACGTGCTGCTCACTCCAGTTCAGTTCAATACCGTCCACTGCTGATATGAGGTTCAGGTGCAGCACCGACCTCCTATACGCCTCCACTTTAACGTCAGGGAACGCAAACGTGACTGCTGGTCCATAGATCACTGTCACAAACTCCGTGGCTCCTCTGATCAATGCTAAGGGATCGGTTCTCGTAGCCAAGCTCAGATCGGTTAACAGGGGCATGCCCCCGACATGTCGTCTAACATCCTCTTCTCTTTCGATAGTATGATCTTCTCCCGTTCCAAAGCGATTTTGCTGTAAGAGATATTGGATAAGAGTGTGTCTCAGGTCTCTTATCTTATTCCACCAGTCCGTGGATTTCTTCATATCCAAACTCCTCACTCTCTCTCTCTCATCTGCTCTGGACAACGTTTCAATTTCATTAGTCCTCCTAAGTTTCCGTGGGTAATTGCAATCAGTGTTAGAAGCCCATCTAACCGTAGGTTCTGAATTCCTTCGGTGAGCAGTATCGCCGGTCCTTTCACAAAATTCTCTGATCCAAAGGTCACCAACAAGGCTAGTAGTTCCACTATTGACACTTCCACTACTGCTTGGATGAACTCCTTTATCAAGTGATGAGAGACTTTCGGGTAGACTTTTTCCAAGAAGGACGCGGTCCATCCGGCTCCCAACCCTTCCAGCATGCTGTCCGCCCGTTCAAAGCCTTCCTGTCCTTTCACTTCCTGGGTCCAGAAGGTTTCCAGGGTAACCTGACACATTATGTTTAAAAATTCAGCGGTCTTTTCTTCAGCAATTTCCGCCAGGTTCACCTCCTTTAACAAGTAGGCATGGATCTTCGTGATCATCACAGGGCCTTGCTCAAAAGCATCTGCACCCATTGCCGCTACTCGAGGACTTAGGTGTTGCGACTTTTTGGCTTCCGGTTTAGTTCTCAAAACCATCGCCTCCAATTGAGCTCTAGTCTCCTGGGAGTTTTTCCTTCTCGTATTTGCACCTGTCACTTCCATTGCCCGAACCATAAGTCGTTGGACATCGCTATGACCACTCGATGGTCGTCGTCTATTCCCGGTTTCAGTTTGAGCTGTCGACTGAAATTGGACAGTTCCAACCCCAGCATCTCGTCCAATACTAACATGTGCAGCGCATGGTCCTTGAATCTTCTCATCGCGTTTGATATATCTGACCACAATGCAGGTAGTTCAGCCCTGAGTGGCCTCAGGTTCTCCATCTCTATCATGCGATTTGGGACTGATATGATCACATCATATTTCCCTTCCAAAAGTAAGGTCACGATCGCATGCGCGAATTTTAGTCCAACCGAGATATATGCATACCCCGGAGACAACGCGAATACTACTCTCGGTGTCACCTTGGTGAACGACCCCTCCTTCGTTGCATCCACCACTTCACCCATCGACTTGAGGATGTCTTTTATCGCTGGCCACACAGCATCCTCTGCCGTTGTAGGATCTCTGAGTCTGCTCAGAAAACCTCTACTGTGTAGATGGTCATTGATGCCAGCAAATACGATCGTAATTGGGTTCATATCCGTCTTTCTTTGTACCCCTATAGCCAAAGATACCGATTGCAGTAGGTCCAGATCGACCGCTGCCAACATTATGACGTCCGGCGAAAACAGAGACTTGGAAGTATACACGAACTCTGAATTCGCTACTATCATGATCTTGGCCTTCCTTACTTCTGCTTTGTCATAGGCGGCGAAGATGGTCTCATCTTTCTTTATTGCTTTCAATCCGCCGTATCTTTGGACATCACCATCTTGACTCACTAATTTCGGGTATATTCTTTCCTTCACATGACCAGGGGGTGCCGTAAGCTGCCTGGACATCTTCACATGTCGTTCAATCGGCGCTCTCGTCGTCAGAAATCTTCCTGGTCTTTCTTCTCGATTCCCCTCATCATGATTCAACCTCACATCCTGCAGTGGTCTTGCGTTCACTGGTCCCATCGTGTTATTAGACGGCAGTCCCTCTAGGTCAGCAAATCTCAAGGCCGTCGTGGAACTGAACTTTATGCTCGCGGCTATCAACCAGTCTACGCCTGTTATCGAGTTTAATCTGCTAACGGACAGCCTCGCTCCATTCAGCATCCTCCTTGCATCCTCGACGAAACTCACCCTCTGGAGATCCAGCTTCATTAGTTCGTCTTTATACACATGCTAGGGAGATGGTATGGGCCTTGACCACATCAACGAGCCTCTGCTCGGGCGTCTCTCCTCTCGACTGGTACTTGTCGTCTCCGACCTCGTGTTTGATCTAGACGTGCTGGTTGTCTCCTCGATTGGGTTAAAAGGTCCTAGTCTTCTCCGAGGATGAATGATCCTCCTTACCGGTGCTTCTCCCAATCGGTCTTGAACATCCGTCCTTTGACCTGGTTCACTGGAGCTCTGTTGTCTATAATTCGTGACGGCCCCAACCGTCCCCAAGCGTGATAATCACCGTCTCGCTCGATGCTCCTTCTTCCCTCAGCACTCCTGTGTCGAAGAGTTCCACTTCCAACTCATCCAATCGTTCCTGGAAGACTCTGTTCAGCCAAGCCTGTCCTTCTATACTATCGAAGTGGATGCCGTCCGTGGCCAGCCTGGCCTGATCCATCGCTCTCAACTCATGTTCGATGTCCATGAGGATCATCCTGCCGGCATTCCGGCTTGCGATGTTTCTCAAAATATTGTTCCACCTGACCACCCCTTCGTTGTGCATTCTCCCTGCTGCTGTCAGGCTTCTTGCATTCATAGGCACAGTGCAAACGGTCAGGATCGCGCAAATGAACTTCTGCCAGAGAGCAGTAAACAGGAACACCATCATCGATTCCCATAGTGCTTCCTCCTCATCCGAACTTCTCGAGATGTTATTAGTTCCAACCAGGATCATCACACTGGGGATCCTCCCTGGATTCATCAGTTCAACCAGGCGATATAACTGGGCTATAGTCGCTCCTCCGAAGGCCATCACCGGGGTGACCCAAGAGGTCCTCAAACTCGAGAGCACTCTGACCAAGCTGTCCCCCAGTATCAGATGTGATGTCCCCAGTGGCGGTTGCTGTAGGTTTACTGCCGGGTTCCAAGTCGCTCGATTGAAGCAAGCTCTCGGATCTGTCTCCGGGACTCCCGTGAAGCTATATCTCAACTGATTATTCTTCTGTACGCCAATTATTCGGGACACTTTCTTCGCCGGCATCTTCCGTATTTTTCTCTCTGGGGCCTCGGAACTCCCCATTGGTGTCGTGTCACTAACTCCTTCTCTGTTCATCGCATTTCGAGAGAGTCGTACTCTGCCCGCATCGTCGAATGTTCCATAGGGTGCAGTCACCCCGGAACCTTGAACATTCTTGTTGGTGACTAGTCGTCCAGCTGTCTCTATCAGCCTTTTCACTGTCTGTTCCACGACTGGGTCACCCAAAGTGTCACTAGGGTCCGGGACTGTCACTCGACCTGTTGCTGTCGGGAAGTGTGTTTCCGTTGTCTGACTCATTTCTCGGGGCGTCAAGAGTTCCCCAGTGGGACTGCCCCCGAGGAATACTCCTTGCTGGTATTACTTTCTCCACGGCCGTTGACAACTCCGTCCGCTCTTCGTAATCCAGTCTCAAGCGTTCAATCTCTTCGCTTTGTTTTCTGTTGCAATCTTCGCACAATCTCTTCAACAGGTCCCTATCTTCCTTCATGCTGAGCATGGGCTTTGTCATCTCATCCAACTCCTTTCTCGTCCTTTCCAATTCGTCTTCTACTCTATCAAGGTCTTGCCGGGTTCGGTTCGTTTGAACCCCTTGTTCTACTTTCGCCCTCTTTGGTGGCACAGCTGCTCTCAGTTGTGGACTAGACGAGGCAGCCTCGCTGTTCATCTCCTGATGCATTCTCGTCAGCCCAGGTTTGGGCTTGGAGGGCATAGGCATCTCTACTGGTTGATAAGTCCTAGAACTTCCCAACCCAGGTTCATTCGCCAAGTCACTCCCTGAGAGAGCCCCGTTTCTCCACCTCATCAATCTCATGTTCGGGCGGTCTAGTACTCCCTTTTCTCCATATGCTGCCATCAATAGGACTTCCGTGGGGCGGTCCCCACGGTTGTCATGCCCCAAGATGTTTGTCAGGGCGGTCAGCAACATGACTACATCTGGGTCCTCCAGAGCGAAGTCTCGTTCCATTAGCCGACGATAGACCGCATCTACCATCGGTCCCACATATGCCTCTGCCAGGTCCATAAATTCATCCAAGTTGAAATTATCCATTCTGTTCTTGAAGTTCAATTCGGTTTGATTCAAAGGTTTGACTCAAGTGAGTAATTCAACGATCAGTCAGGATCTGGAAAAGATGTCACGAATATCACACTTGTCAGTTTTGCCTTAACTTCTCGTTAAAATTGATTTGAAAACAGTCAAAGAAAAAGACTTTGATCCTAAAATTAATTGATATCAATCGGTCTCTAAAAATTTGGAATTCGACCTAAGATTGGAAGTCCAAACTTCGGATCTATTCCTAAGATCGTCATCCAGTTGTTCATGGTCACTAACCCCTTCGTACCCAAGATCTTAATAACATAATACATAACATAACATAACATATAACTTAGTTTTGAGCCTGTCACCCTCTTGCACGTCACTCAGCCTATACTTAAGTAATTTTTTTCTTATGTAGATATACTTGTATATTAGTATCAGAGAAAATCATGTGTACAAGCGCGTACAATTCCCGAGGATGCAGTCGTCCTCTGTTCGGATCGAACACTGGAAGCGAGAGCTCCTTCACGTCCATTTCCACGAGGAAATCTCTCAACCTCGTCAAGGACAAGACTAGGTTCTCTGGGTCCACGTGCTGCTTTTCCGTCGCCCTCGTTACCAAGAAGCATAGGTATTTTCCCGGTATCTGTGATGCCGTCGGAGGTAAGGCTGCTATGCCCCCTACTCCTGGTCGTTGCTTCCAAAGGAGTTCCACGTTTTTGTATTCTCTCTTAAAATCTGCCGCTAACGCTGTCCTAAAACTCATGTCTGCTGTGATTGCTATCGCACATGTTCTATATGTGAGTATGAAATCACTGTCTCTTAATATTATGTTACTTGAATACTCATTCGGCAGGTTAAAATATGACTCAACTACCCTCCCTATGTCAGGTTTCTTAGGTTCTTCGAATGTTTCTGCTTCTAAGTCTCCTGTCTCTCTTGCTAATCTTGATTTTTTTATTATCAAGTTATCAGTGTTATTATCAAGTTATCAGTTATTATCAAGTTATTATCAAGTCCTAACCCCACTCCCCGGACAAAAATATCCATCGACGTCCTCGTCGATCGCATACCGGATATCAAGTCGAGGTTAGAAGCCGGAATGAGTAGTTGCCCTTCCTGGGCAGCCCAGGAAGGATCCTCTCGTTCGGTCTTGATGTATTTCATGCTTTCACGATCTACGTCTTGAATCGTGACACAAGTCTCTTTAGGGTCTGATGTCATTTCGTTCAGCCACTCCAAGACTCGCAGATTTGTGAGATCTTCTTCGTAGGACTCCAGTTGCTCATCGTCTAATTCTACTTCGGGTTTCGACATGTCCTCGATCCATTCCTGGTCGTGATCATCTAGTACGTCGATGTCTTGTGAGACTGTTATGCTTTCTAGACCCACCATTTCTTCCACTGTCTTTTTCAGATCCATTCTGTCTACTACAAAGTCGTCACCGTAACTGTTGTATTTCTTTCTGGGTCTTCTCCCGTCGCCTTGTCGAGTCTGTGTCGTGAACGGGAGATCTGGTTCCAGATTTTTGG
Source organism: Symsagittifera roscoffensis (assembly GCF_963678635.1). Classification (NCBI taxonomy): domain Eukaryota; kingdom Metazoa; phylum Xenacoelomorpha; order Acoela; family Convolutidae; genus Symsagittifera; species Symsagittifera roscoffensis. The sequence continues at coordinate 75,013 of NW_026970963.1, forward strand.
GAACCTCCGTCTGTTCGGGATCCTGCCAATCTTCCTCTGCGTAGGGTAAGGTTTCATCATCTGCTTCGATCACCTCGTTTGGATACAGGTCCAGTGCTGTATTTTTTCCTTCCTCTACGACTTCGTTTCCATCGTTCTTCTCCCTGGTGCTTTTCTCATTGACCTCACAAGCAGGATCCATCATCAGATAGTCCAATTCTTCCATGTCTGCGGGTATACACCAGTCTTCTGTCGATGGATTGTGTGGTTTAATGTTCTCGTAGTGGGCGGCTCGGCCAGTACTCAGTCTATAAAAGCGTCCCTCTTGGTGCACTTCTGTAATCATGAAGGGTCCCCTCCACTTTTTAGGAGCTTTTTCGTCCCTTTCGGTGGTATAACGTTCTGAAAAACCCATACGTAGTCTCCCACCGAGTAAGGTTTTGCACCAGCTGCTTTCTTGTCGAATTTTTTCCTCTGCCTTGCCTGTGCTTGCTGAGTATTTCATCTACACAAATCGTCCAACTCCTGTTGACGTTTGATCACGTCCCTCACGTAAACCTGCGCAGACGTTTTCTTTCCTTCATATTCTGGATAGAAAATGGTTAAGGGTAAAGACTTTTCGTGTCCAGTTACCATCATGTGTGAACTAACCCCTGTGGTGGAGTGTTGCGCGCTATTATAGGCTCCCATCACCTGTGGAAGGTATCTGTCCCAATCGGTCATGTACCTGGAACAACATACCCTAAGCATCGACACTAACGTTCTATTCTGTCTTTCCACTAACCCGTTGGTATGGGGATGGCAGGTCGTTGAGTGCGCTTGAGCTATGTGCGACCTCTTCGTCAATTCTTTTGTCAGGTCCCCCACGAAGGCTTTGAAATGTCATGGGAAAACCATACCGTGGTATTCAATGTGTGATCAGGTGGTCACAAGTCTCCTCTGCCAAGGCTGTCTGACACGGCACCGCTTCTGCCAGCTTTGTGAAGTGATCTATTATGACCAGTATCTGGTTATATCCCGACTCTGTCATACAGATCTTTTGGTGGTCTATTTGCACAACTTCGTCGAATTCCGAGCTCTCAACGGACTTGAGTAACCTCTGAGCGTCTTATAAGCTCTTTCGTAATCTCTCCTACGAAAGCTGTTCCATTATCTGATTGAAACGTCATCGGACAACCATGTCTCGTTATCCACGTATTGATCAGGTGGTCGCATGTCTCTTCCGCCGCGGCAGTTGTGCAGGGCGCGGCCTCTGCATACTTCGTGCAGTGATCTATCATGACCAGGACTTGGTTGTAACCGCTGTCCGTCATGCATATCTTTTGGTGATCTATCTGCACCACGATCTATCAGACAACTTGATCGACTGTAAAGAAAATCGCAATTTCCTTGGATCCTTGACCTGTTGGCATGACAGGCATGCTGTTACCCATTTCTCACATGCCTTTTCCATTCCAGGACACTCAAAGCGCTTCAGGATCCTCTGATACACTTTGTCAATCCCTTGATGGCCCATCTGATCATGCGACCTGAATAATAGTTCTGTCTAATAGAGTTGCGGCAACACTATCGCGTTATACTTGTATAGGACTTTGTCTTCTTCTCTTCTCTTGCAAGCCACAATCCCGTCCTTGTTCAAATATTACCTTCCCTCCTTCTGCATGAAGTACTGTCTCAGGATACGGTAACTGTCTTCTTCCAGGTCACCTTTGTCTGGTGCACCATTTTCTATCCACCTTTTCAGGTTACTTGTCATGCGGTCATTTCTCTGCGCCCTTAGTAGGTCCGAGAGTCTGTATCTCGCCTTCAACTATGTCTTCATGGCCCTCTTCTGACAATTCATCTCATTGGGCTGGTGTGTGTCTTCCTCCATCTTAACGCACCAAATCTTCGCCAACGGTTGTGTTTCTTGTTTGAACGGCTGAAGATCAGTCCTGACTACCTCTTTCTGCGGCAACAGACTTATCGACCGCTTCGATACCGCTATCGTTTCCAAATCATCCGCTGCGTTGTCAAAGACTCTTTCGCTTGGTATGAGGTAGCGATCACTGTCAGGGTCCTGGTACACTTCTCCATCCAGATCCCTTGCACGAGTTTCCACTAGCAGTGTGTGTATCGCTAGTTCTGACTGTTCTGATCCCGAGCTCGAGTTCCTGTCTGAGTACGTGTCAATACTTGAGTTACTGGAACTGTCATCCATTGAAGTGTCTGTGATGGTGTCTGCACCCTCCTTCATGTCAGGTCCGTGCCTTCTTCGCATCCATCTGAACTCCCCGGACAAAACCTTGTTCCCTAGGTCCTGTTTCTTGTCAGGTACTTTTTCATCTATCTCAGACTCCCCGGACATACTTCCTTGTCCCGGATATTGGTCTCGAGCTCGCCGGTTCTTCTCACCATTTGTCTCCCCGGACAAACAATCTTGCTCCAGTTTTCGTTCAACCCTCTCACCTTCTCCATCTTGGTCCTCAGAGGTAACGGTTTTCAATCGCGTATCGTTACCCCGTTCTTTCCGACCGTTTGAAACACTCACTAAGACCTCTTGGGGTATTGAGGATACTAGTTGCTGAACTATTGGCCTACAATCCCTCTCGTTGATTTTGTGTTGTCGTATTGACGGCATGATCTTCACCTTCTCACTGACTGTCAGTGATGTCATGGCTGCTGCCCACTCGGGGTCGTCTCTGGTCACTTCTCTCTCTAACAATCCACCCAGCATCCGCATCACTTGCGGTGTCACCTGCACCGTTTTATCCAGTAATTATAGGATGTTTATGTTCATGCGAGAGAGTTCCTGCTGGACCAGTCTTGAGCGCAGCAACAGATCCAAGGGCACCGGGTCCCTTTTGGATAGTATTTTTTTATCGGCTGCTTTCTCGACAGGTAACTCAGGGTGCCCTGGAATTGGATGTCCTGACTCATCCAACCATCTCGTTAAGGGAAGCGCTTCATGAGTTTCTCTGTCCAGAAACGAGAATCCCTCCTTTATTTCTGCTTGATTGGCTTGTTTCTGCTCCAATCTTTCCGAACTGGTCAGCATTCTGGTGTTTATCACGCATCCTGTGCTCGATTATCATGTGGTAGCCATCCAATCTTACCAATAAAACTCTGATCCATCGAGTAGGTCTTCAACCAGGATAACGCTCTTTTGTCCACGCGTAACTTGAAGGGAGCGCTCCCCAAGTATGCGCGGTACTTTTCCACGAAAGTGACTACTGCAAACATTTCTGCTTTTGGTGCACCATATTTCGTCTCAGTGTCACTCAAGACTCTGCTGCCATATGCAATGGGACGGAGAACCGTTCTTCCATTCCATTCTTGTTCCTGATGCAATATTCCTGAGATGGCTCAAGAACATACATGCCATTTTCTGTAGTCATGCCTGGCACTGGCGCTACGCACAGTTCCCGCTTTATGTTCTCGAAGGCAACCTGTGCTTCATCGTTCCACTCGAACTTCTTTCCTTTGTTGCGCATCAGCTTCTGCATTGGATACACCTTGTCTGCATATCCTTTGATGAATTCACGGTAATAATTGGCAAACCCAAGGAAGCTCATTAGCTGTGTGTCCGTTCTCGGAGCCTTCCATGTCAACACAGCTCTACTGCCTCCGGATCTGGCCTCACACCATGCCTGTCCACCATTCTTCCCAGGTACTTAATCGAATACCGCTTTATGTGGTCTTCCAGGGTCGGTGTCGCTATGACTACGTCATCCACGTAACACATCACGAGATTCCCGTACTTTTTGGTCACTCTGGTCAAAGCCTGAGCCATCAGTCTTTGAAAAGTGGCCGTTGCATTGCACAAGCCGAATGGCATCCTCTACCACTGGTACAATCCCAATTTGCACGCGAATCCGGTTTTCTCTCTAACCTTCTTCCGCAGAGGGACCTGCCAGAAGGCCGAACCCAAGTCCAGTGTTGTGAAGAACTTGGCATCACCAAGTTTGGAGAGGCTCTCGTCTATTCGCGGTATCGGGTACGCATCTTTTATCGTCACCGCGTTCAAATAGCGAAAGTCGCAACAAAATCTTAACTGCCCCCTTTCTTTTTCGCCATTACCACTCCGCAAGCCCACGGCAATTTGAGGGTTCTATCATGTCGTATTCGAGCAGCATCTCGATTTCCGCTCGGCACGCTTCCGACTTGTGTGGCGTCATGCGTCTCGCGCCTTCTCTGTGGGGGGGGGCGCCTACTTCGAGTTCAATTTCGTGTTCGACAAAGTTACAGCAACCGATATCCGCCTTATGTTTTGAAAATATATCTGCGTTCCGATTTAAAGCATCCCGCAATTTTTCGAAATCTCCCTCACCTATTTTCCCTTTTAAATGTTCTATCTCTTGCAAAACCGGTTTGTCAGGTTCTAGTTCATATGACGAGGGGCGTTCCGGAAAATTCGAGCAGCTCGATAAGCCGTCGTCCGTTTCAGATTTCATTGAAAACAATTTATTAATAAATTTTAATTCATTAATCCTCTTTAAAATCTTTTTTGGCATGATACGGACAGTCTTTCACATTATGTTTCTTCAAGTTTTGTGTCTCCTCATAGTCAGCCTCATCGGCAAAGCGTAACCAAGCTTCTTTCCACGCTGGACTGAAACCGTGGTGTCCAGTGTGTTCAATAACACACTGACACACAGTCCGTTTCGCGTTACCGAGAAGCTCCGGCCTAAAATCATCGAACTCTGACTATTTGGATTCGGTACTAAGCAAACCTGTTTACTATCACTTAACGAATTTAAATTTCTCATTCTAAAAATTGCCTTCACAGCATGTCCTGGCTGTAGTTTTACTTTTCCATCTAAAAAAATTGGCACCTTGTTTTCATATGTTTTATCCTATTACTTAGTTTCTTAACATACTTCCGGTCCGGGTTTCTAATCCGTATCAGACCGTGTTCCAAGTCGATCATCGCGTCAAAATTCCAGACAAAATATCTGTACAAGATGAATTGGTCGGCGTCGTCTAAATTCTCCACTACCAGGAAGCTCATCCATAGATCTCGTCCTCCCATTTTGAGAACTGTTATCGGCGTTCTTCCGGCTACGCGTCTTGTTGGTGTACTGCGTCTTGTTCCATCATGGCATCGTGGCCTATTCTATGGACTTTGAGTTCCTCCTCCCCCAAAAAGATCTGCCCTATTTGGTCACTGTCTGTTGTCACATAAATCCTAGTGTAGATGCTGATTCCATCAACGTTCAGCATCACTTGATACGGCCCATAGACTTCCACGTAACGTCCATGAAGTTTCTTTATGCGAGGGCCACCCGTTGTTAGTAGTGCTCGCACAGCTCTCGACTCAATGCGTGGCTCCACCTGCCTCAGATAATCTGCATATGTGTCCAAATGCATCAAAGTGAATTCTGATGGTTCACTCAGATTTCTGATTACCTGGTGTCCAGCCACCGAGATTATCGACTGTATCTTACTTCCTTGTGGCACCATGCCGAACCTCTGCCCGGAGATCACATTAAGTTTCATGCTCAAACTGCTTGGTGCTTTTGTCTCTTCGACCTTCGTTGCTTCGGAGGTTATTAGTTGCTCCTGTAGTTTCTCATTTTCCAGTTCAAGTTTCACTTTTTGTTCGATCTCTTTCGTCACCAGCTCCTGCTGCACTCTGTTTATAGCATCCCTCGCGGCTGCCATGTAATCAATCTTGAAGTCATCGGCCGCAGTCACTGGATCCGGTTCACATGTCTCTTCAGTTACCGCTTGCATTTTCTTTGTCGGTAGCTCTTGCGGTTTGTTTTTTCTGCGCGCCTCCGCTTCACTCAACAGGCGAGCCTTACTGGATGCTTGATGTCTGCCACTGCATCCCAGAATTGCGGGCAATCTGATTTGAAATTTAAAATGACCTTCCAAGTTGCAAAAGAAACACCTCGGGCCGAATTTTGCAATTACTCCTCTCATGAAATCCTCATGGTCAACTTCTGACGCATCTTCGACCTCGAGGCTAAAGCCTATTGCTTTCATGCCTTGTTTGTAAGTTGGGCATATTGACACATGATGGTCCGTTGAACTGCAATTGGCACAAGAGCGTCTCTTGTCCATATCATCCCTCGGTTTGTACCAGTTGTTCCCTTGGTTTGCCGGTCCGTTGTTAAAATTGCTATAATTGTTCTTATATCCAGATCTCGAAGGAGGTTTCAATAAAAGATACTCTTTTGACTTGAGCCTCAACTCCTCTGGTGTTGGCGCATTGGTTGATAGTGGTGTGTAATGCGTTGCCAGCATTGTTCGAAGTTCATCATTCTTCACACCATCGATGAATTTTGAGGCTACTGCCAGGTTCATCCTTCGGTTCGACTCATCCGGTTGGCTGCGTCTTCTCAGCATTTCCAAGTCGTCTAGAAACTTGTCTATCGTTTCATCCTCTCGTTGCCTCCGTTTCTCGAAGCGCATCATCGCCTGCTGCCCCTGCACCCCTGATCCAAAACGGTTTAACAAGATTTCGAAGATTTTCTCGGCTGTGTCACGCTGATATTGCTTCTTGGCCATGACACAGTTCAGGGCTGTCCCTTCCAAGTTACTGGTGAGCGCACCGCATTCTTGTCTTTCTGACAAATCTTTTTCCTCGAAATGCAGTTTCATTACCTCTATCCAGGTATCAATACAGCCATCAGATTTGTCTTTATAGCATCTTGCTTTCTTAAAGACTCTTCTGGACTTCTCACTGCGTTCATTGGTTCTGGATAACCTTGTAAGGAATGTCTTCAAAGACCTGTTCAGGGGTTCAAAGGCTGTGGCTATTGTCGTAGCATCCCTTGAGTGGCCTGCCTGAGTGTCGTCACCCCTCTCTAATGGTTCTCTATTTGGTGCATCCCTACATTCTGACTCACCGCGACTATTTCCTCCTTGGCCCACATGAACCTTCCCTGGGCTGGCATTTCTCCTGTTACTGGAATCACATCTCCTAGTTGCATGTGTGCCTTGTGTCGGTCTTTCATTAGAGGTCTGTCTGTTCCCTTGTTGAACTTGCCCTACTTTTGCGGCCCCATGTTCTATAATCCCTTGTGGTATAGCCTGATGAGCTGCCCCTGCCTCTAATGGATCCAAATGTCCTCCTCCTTTGATGGTCACTGAAGTTCACCTTCGGTTCCCTGCTGGGACCTCTCGAATTCTGTTCTCCTTCTCTTGGTCCACTCCTACTTCCTAGTAGCCCGTCCAACCTGTCCATCATAGCCTGAGTTCGCCTCTCCATCATCGCATCTATCTTTGTGTCAAGAGCCCCAAGAGGCTGCTCTTGTTGCATTCTTAACTTCTCCATGTCGTCTCTTAAGCGTAACTCTCTCTGTTCCGCTTCTCTTGTCATTCGCGACAAGTTCTTCGCTATGTGCACGTCCGTTCTTTCTTTCAAGCGTTCTTCGCTCCTACCGACTTCTTGTCTATTTCGGTTTATTTCTTCCCGTAGACGTTCTCTTTCAACGTGGACCGCTCTTTCTAGTTCACTCATTCTTAAAGACATCTGTTCGTTTTGTTCTCCTATACTGCCCACGATGCTGTTCAAGGCTTCTTCTAATGCTTCCCCGTTATCCACGAGTGGCGTCACTAGTGGCGGTGTCACCCTGTCGGTCCCAGGTAGCTTCGTGCTGGTCGAGATCCGGGCTTTTACTCTCTGTCTCGACGTCTGCTCATTATCCACTTCAGGATCCGCCAATGCGTCGCCTAGCCCTTTGTTTCTATTCTCCCCAGTTCGCGATTCTGAATTTGTCATGATCGCAAAGCTTCTCGACTGGCCTGTTGTGTTTGCGTCTTTGCTTATCGTTCTCACCACACCAAATTTGTTCATGGTTCCAGTCTCTCTTTCGACGTATGCCACATTTTCCTGGGTCGAACTATTGAGGCTGACTTGAGATCCAAAGTCTACTTGCTCATCATCGTCTTCTTCACTCTCCTGGGATTCACCTTCATTTCCTGTGCCCACTCCCATGGTGAATGGAAAGATGTTCCCTAAAGTGTTCTTCATTCTTTCTGTGAACGATGAGGACGTAGTCTGTCTCTCCGTCACATCTGCCATCATGGTATTGTCTGCGGAAGATCTCCTAGTTGCCACAATTTCAGTAGAGATGTCGTACAGTTCCGACATCTCCTCTCGATCCAGTGTCCCGGTGGAAGTGGCAAAATTATGGCCTTGTTCTACCGGGGTAGATTCACTCGCTAGCCTTCTGTTCCCACTCCCGTCCGGCCCATGCATTTCTTCGCTCTCATGCATGGCCTGGTCCGGATGGACCTCCACTTCTAACATAGTTTTCTGCTCTTCTGAGGACTTCTGAAGCCTGGTTTCAACCATTCTGCCTCAAACCATCTTCCCTTTGCCGGTCCGGGTTCGTGTGATCCGTTCCACAAAAGTGTCGGTCATTGTTTTTCGTTGATTTTCAGGTATGAATTTCCTAGAGCTATTACCTCGTTTAGGTGTTCTTGACTTGTCTAGACTCATGACCTATCTATCCCTTCTTAAGCCTTTACACTCAATTCGATTTCTAGTGACCTTTTTGTCTGACTATTGATAATAATAACACAACACAATAAGTTTCACAAGTTTCTATTAAATAGTGACCACGAATCCCTGTATGTTATCAGAATACAGCTTGTATATAATTTATTCACACTAATCGATTGTCGGTCGTAAGATTTGAGAACTAGCACAATATGATGATATCAGTCAATTTAAAAGATAGTGTACTGACTATCCAATCAAGCACAAATTATGTTGATTTAAAACCAAAATTATTTATATGAAAAACGTATGTGTATTCTACTTTAGTCGATCGCAGTACAATAGTTGAACTTGTCTTTTAAAGAACAAGCTTTCCCTGCTTGGTGCTGCACCAAACAGACAAAACTTTGAAGGCAGTAATTTTCTCAGTGGGTGTCTATTGCACACACCGAGTACTGTGTTACCTATCTGCCTTCGGACTGCCCGAGCTAGACCTACTAAAACCCTCAGGGCAGTCACTCTTCGCAAAAACGTATTGGGTTTCAATCTACACCAATGAGTTACACTCTTTTTCAATTTAGACTTAGTGTTGCGAATATCCGAGGTCAGAATTGTTTTGTTTTGGTCTGGTCTTTATTGAAAGGCAACTTACCAGTGCTGTCACTGACTCCCAGCCTGTGTCTTAATAACCTAATGCCTCCCACTATTATCTTTCTTCTGTTTACCTAAGTCCTTTAATAGAAAAAATATCTCTCCGGGTTGACAAAAAAGGACCCTTCCGGAGTGGTAAAACTGAGAACCCTCCGGATTGGGACCCCTCTGAGTTAGAAAATATAAGACCCCTCCGGATTGAGACCCCTCCGGTTCTGTGAAAACAAGACCCCTCCGAATTGGGACCCCTCCGAATTTGGAAAAAAAAATTACCCCTCCGGATTGGGAGCCCTCTGGTTATGTAAAAGTAGCTTTTTGGAGATTTCCTTGACTTCAACCTATACCCCTCCGGATACGTTCTGCGATGCTATTATGCTGTTTGAATTAACTGGGAAGGGTATATGATTCTTTCCTAGACCCTCCGGATTGAAGTTAAGCCTCTTATTTGACAAATCACGCTAACGGTGAAGGGTCTTATCACTTGCCTAATTTCAGCTCTATTAAGGTCTTCCTGTGCCTTTAGCCTCCCCTTTTCGTCTTTAATGGCCTAAAGTTGCTTTATTCAACCGCTATCACCTTTTGGTAGGGGTTTAAGGGCTTTCCAAAAAAATTTTTATAAAACGTGAAGGGTCTACCCTCCCAAATTGGTGAATTTGCCTAAAACAATCTCAAAAAATTTGCACGCTTATTTTTTCGAATAATTATTGTTCCTACTAGTAAGCTCAGATAATTTCTGATCTAATGGTACCAAGATCAACTGGATCTGTCCAGTCGTTGAAAATTTATTAGCCAAAACGTCTTTCTTCCAAACTCAAAAATTTTCTCTCCTATAGGTTCCGTCTAACATTTTTCGCAATTCCGTTCTTTTTGACCTAAAAATTATTGATCCGAGCTCAGAAGGCCTATACTCGTCTAGTTCAATGCAAAAAACCCGATCTAAAACACTTTAATTGAAAAAATTTGCGAAAAACTATGCTATTTGGACCCCTCCGGATTGATGAATCCACTGAATCAACCACGTTAAGCTCGATTTCTCTGCGACCCGGAAGGCTTTCGGGTAGCGGGTTTTAAACTTGTAGATTCACTCCGAACAACTATTTTTACTGTTCTAATTCAAAAATTTCAAAAAAATTTCTGATTTTATAGTGTTTCGTACTATCAAAAATCGCGAAAATAAGGTTTTCGGTACCAAAATAGTTCCAACCACTTCCGAACTATACTTAACCGGTTCTACTTATTATAGTAGTGCAATAACAGTGTAACACACTAATTTAAGGCTTTTTTCCGTTTCAAAAAATATCGATATATCAAAAATAGCGATTTGTGGGGGGATCAAAATATCCCTATTTTGACCATAAAGACCGGTCTGTTTTCTGTGTTTTTCACTGGAAAACGATATAGGAGTATTACTAAAGGCTTTATAAGTAAAGATATTAGTAATACTATACCCCTCCGGATTTGTTTAATATCCGAAGTAAGGTGCTTAACTCGGATATTCGCAGTTCGGTGAAGGGTCACTACAGTGCAGCACTGTCGAGCCCCCCACAGTTTACTATCTTAATTTTTGTACCAAAAGGGATGCAAAACTTGTTAACGATACCCAACAGTCGATTGTTGTTGTCGTTGAGCCCCTTCTTGTTGCTCCTTGTACTGGTTTCCGGATCTGTCTTCTCCCAAGACCCTTCCGAATAGAGCGCAAATCAGCTGACCCTACCGGATTGAGTGCAATTTATCATTAACGTGCTTAAAAGCTCAAATAACCCTATAGTACAAGCCTCAAAAACGGGCTACAAGATTGATCGTAACGATCCTGACTGATATAAATGCCTGTAATAACACTATATCTATCAATAACAAACGGGGGGGGGGGGGGGTCGGATCACATCTTGTCTGGGGGGATGATTTCTACTGATTTCTTACTTTTTTACTGTTTTTAGTTTTTTCGGTTTTTTTTCGGTTATTTTTTATGTTTTTTGTTTTTCTTGGGTACTATACTATTTTTTGTTTGGTTTTATATATATCTTCACGTGTTTTTGGTCACAAACCTCTCAGGGAACGAGGGGACGGCCGATCCCCTCAACCTTCCTGGTTCGTGAATTTTCGGTCTTAACTAGGTTAAAAAGCTATTCACGGTAATCCGGAAGGCTTCCGCGTTCCGAACTACCATTCCGCCCCGGCGAATTTGGCCCGTTGAGGGCGTTAATGTGAGCATCCGCTCGGCGCGGAGTGCTCGTTAACGGTTCTGCCGGTCATGATGCTAAAAAAGAATAACACTCAGGAGCGCCATAAAAACATCTATGTAACATTCGCCCGGAAGATACATGTCGACGGAAAATAAAACTAAGTCCTAAAACGACTGGCCAACGTCTAAACAGAGCTTTGCATGCTTTTAACCGTCTCTACCAGAGCCAGTTCTTTTGGTGGTCTTTCTAACATCTGTAACATTCGTCTGCTTCGGTCACATATGAGGCTTAAGAAAAATAGGCCCTATAACCATTGGCCCAAGAGTCAGGGACACTATCTCTTGTGTTTTTCTACCTCAAAACGGTCGGAGCCAATTCGGTTCACTTGCGACATGAGACTACAACCCGTTACAGCTTAAAGGCTACTACCAAATTATCCCCCACTCTAGAAATAAGAACGTCCGCATACTTAGGTCTCAAAATACCCAAAATACACGAACGCCGTTAAAAACCGGGTCGGAACAATCCGTTATGTTGCTTTTTATTAGACAGTGGAACTTTGATCCATTTCAGATGGATCAAACTAAAACTCGCCTTATCTCAACATAACAATCATAAAACACACTCGGGAAAATTAAATTAGGTACTTACATAGCAGCACGCTCGAGAATTAGGAGTAATTAAGCTAATTGATAACTCTAGGATAATGCAATTGAATGTAACTCGAGAAGTTTTCTATCAATGAATCCCAGTCAAGAGAAATGAGTTTTAACTTGAGAATATAGTTTTTGGATATGAACCATTGGGACACTCCAGCTGTCCACCTTTCCACTGAAGGTTCACTCTGGTTCAGTTCGATTTCTATTCGCTCTTGCAATTGCTCTGTCTCCTATGCCAGATAGGACAGCTCTACTCTCGTTTTCTACGACGGAAATTGCGAATAGGAATTTCCCACTGTATTTATTCGACAACTTTCGCGCAATTGCAATTCGGTCGTTCTGATTTTTTTTCTCATTTTCAGTTGCTGCGAAACAACTGAGCATGACAGGCTCAATTCGAAATTTTGATAAATTAAATTTCACTCCCAAAATCATCTATCTGGTGTTTCCTCAAGGTCAATCTTCCAAATATGACCGACTGGCACATACTCCCCGGACTCGAGATCGATGTCCTCATCGCGTGCTGTCGTCTGTCAGTGAATCCCAGAAAACCGAGTGTTGCTCAAGGTACAGTGCCAGTGGTCATTTACAGAAGTTTGCAGCAGACTTAAGTTTATCTACACCCCCAAAATTAACTACCATCATCTTAGTGCTTCTGCATCATCGGAGCTAATTACGATCTCCTCCCAAGCCTTCAGCTGTTCATAGGATTGCATCCGTTCCCTTTGCTCCTGCAATCTCTTTGCTTGGTTGGGCAGACCCTTCACTCTCGATTCCCGGTTCAAAACAGAAGGAGTTGTGAAGGCTCAGGCTCACGTTCTTCGCCAAGTCTTCCTCTAATATCGACTCCCTCGCCTTGGTGTTGTCTCTAGACACTCTACCCACTCTTTTCCATCCCGTCGTGATCGCATTTCGATGGGTCAGCAGAGGTCTCTTGAAAGCTTCTGGTCCAATCTCGGCCTGGAACTGTCGATACTCCTTTTGATATTTCCTCATGTGATCTTTCGTTATCATGTATAACCAAGACGTCAATGTCGCTCGAAACCAAGGAAAGAACCTCAAGCGGCTCCATACGTGTCTGACTTCCATTGGTATGGCGAATACCTTGCATGCAGTCTCAAACTACTCGAGTCTCCGGCTGTAATCTATCGCGTATATCGACTCAGCCGTTGGCGTCTTTGTTTCCCGATACTTCGTTACATTCTCTCCAATCCATCTTAGAGCCAGCATCGTACTCACCACCAAGAGCGTCACCTTTTGCCGGTGATCTGGTAATCCTATCGACCGAATTTCTTCCAGATCCCATACCAGGCAGAGGTTCGCGTGATCCGGATACCACACCTATTGTGCTAGACAGTGGCATGGGCATTCTCCATGGGTGATCTCAATGCTCCTGAGTTTGCGCTCTCCCGAGGCTTCCAAGAGAGGCTCGAGCTCCATCATTTTCTCGTGCATCGTATCGTTCTCCTCTATGTTTGGAGCACGCCCCACAGGTTTTCCGATCACATTTTGTCTCTCGTGGTAGCTTATGTTCTCACTTTCCGAACTCAAAAGCTCTTCCCCCCAGATTTCACTCAAGTCATCCCTCAATTCTCTCGGCACTGTTCCTCGGATTTTTATCAACAACCTGTGTGAGTGATGCGACATCCGAGCCAACCTTACGCACTTGGGCACCGAGAAGGCTTTGTCAATTAATACTCTTTGGCTGGATACCTCCACCATCGCCATGTGCAGTGGGTAGTGGCTGCCACACAGGTTGGCCATCACTGACCCTACTAGGGATTTCGCATTTAATGGGAGACCATAGGCTTCGCTCATGGGAATTCCCATTTCCGCCTCGAGACCAACCTTCCAGCTCCGGATGTGCTTTTGAGTCACCTGCAACACCCCAGGCCATGACTCCACGCTCAACGCAGTCACCAAATTGTGTTCAGTCAGACTCCAGCCTCTCCAGTGACTGCAGACTGCACATCCTTGAAAAGAATCCGAGAGCTGTTGCTATGTTCACCGTGGTACTCGCGTAACACTCCGCCACTATTTGTACCTCACTCTTCTCCCTCTCCGTGATATCTTCAAATCAAGTGACTAGATCTTTTTTTTGAAAGGACTGTATCCTAACGCATGATCGTCCATCACAGGTGTGCTCTCCACTCCCACACGTCCAATCCAGACAACTACCCGGCTCCATCTTCCTTGCTGACCCAAGTTTATTCGTCCTTTCGCCTGACTCCTTCACCTGAGGTAAGATTAGTTTGTGTGCTACACTCAATGTTGCTAGATCTTCATCTTCCGTCGGTGCTAACCTCACTCGCTCCGTGGTTTCCTCGATCAGGCTCGCGTGGGGATGTGGACACCATGAGGGCCTTAGTAACTTCCATACCACTCCCAGATTCGTGATTAACATGCCATTGCCATTACCCATCTTCAGTTCAACTCTTTTGCTCGAGCGCGGTACGCTTATCACCTCCGGCGTTTTCTCGAGAATCAAGCCCAGACTCGGTCTCTCTCTCTCCACTGCGTCTATTTCCACTATTTTCTCTGTCCAAAACTTCAGCAGCTCCGCTACCTCGTGGTTCCTGTGAGCACCTCCAGCCTCTGAGTCTAAGAAGGGATTATACGCCATTCCCATTACTCCATACACGTACTGATATTCTCCTTTATTATTGGGTCTCGAGTACTCCTCTGACGAGGCCAAGTTAAGGTGTACATCGTGTTCCTCTTCGAACTTCTTGTTGTAAAATCTCCGTACCTCGTCTAGCTTTCTGTGGCTCTCCAGGGATTGTCTGGAACCATCTTCCTTTTCTATTCCAGTACTCTGATATACGTTCAAGATGACTGTTGAGACTCTTCTTTCCACTGTTTTACTTCCGCTTGCTTTTTGGTGACATGCCAAGACGGTGCTGTCAGTCATCATTGACATTATCCATCTCAAGAAACAGGTAGCATCTTTCCTCCTTGCCAGCTCAAGCCTGAATTATCCCTGGCAACGTGTTGCATCAGTACTTGATACACCTCTAGATTCTTGCCTCCCAATTTCAGCTTGTCAAACGAGGTCAGTGTCCCCAACTCTATTCCCACTAGGCTCCACGTGAACATTAGTTGTCCTGCGGTTCTAATGAAGGGATTCGCCATCAATGGCGATGCCGATGAGGATGTCCTCATCGCTTCCTCAAAATGATCCCTTAACAAGGTCTACCAACTCCTCTTCAGTTGGCTCCCCAGCTCTAGTTTGTTAACTTCAGCCTTTTGCTGGGTAGCCCAGTTACGTCGCCTGCGTGCCTCTCCACTGTCAAGCTTCTTTAGGCAGTCTTCCAGTTCTTTCAGCGTCTCGAGGGCCACCCACCATGGCCGGGAGGTCTTCTTCGTTCTATTCCTCTCAAGAGGATCGCTCGTTATTTGTTTCCCCGTGGCTTGGTACTCCTTTGAGACCCATTCTTTGCCGACATCCACTTCCCACGTCTGTCCGCTCGTTGCACCTCTTTTCATGTTCGTCTTCTGGGGCCTGAAGTCCTCTTCAGATGTCGAGTTGGTGGAAACCTCAATTTCCTTCTCCACTTCGAGTGGTTTCCTGGGTTCAGCGCTGCTCTTGTAGGCCGCCGTCTTGCATCGCTCCAGAACCATGGGCGCCGTCTCTCTCAAATTTCTCTCAGAGACAGCATCCGCCGAAGGACTACTCAATCCGTCTACCTCTCTTTTTCTCTTGCGAGTCTTCACATCTCTGCTTGAGGGCGTTGTCGTTGTCATCACTGATTCGTCCTCTTTGTCTCCATCCAATCCTTCCAACACTTGCCTCCCCCTACTCGAGCCTTAAGGATATTGATACTTTTAATCATATTACTAGTCCCAACCTTATCCCCTTTTACACCTTCAACTATTTTATCTACAGTTTTTTGTTTCAGAGTAGAGCTGCCTTTTCATTCGTCGTCTCTGGTCGTCGGTTGCGCCTTTTTTTTAGCTCGACCAGCTTGCTTAGCAGTTCCTTTCTCGCCTTCTCATCTAGACATGTGCCCATCAGGAGCGGCTCTTCGAATTTCACCACTGTGTCCCACAGTTCATCCTTGAACTTGTCTAGCGTAGTATCGCTGTTCACTTCTTGATTGAACTCTCTCAAGAATTCTAGTCAAGCGTCCTCATCCAGAGTCCCTAGGAACATGTCCTTATTTCCCTCGAATGTATTCCTTTCCCTTTCTTCCGCACTCAAGAGTATCATTCCCATATTGGAAGTCTCACTCGTCAGTGGCAACTCTAGATTTTTACGGGGAGATGGGGTCAGAGGTGGAGTGGCAGTATCTGCCCAATTCTCTTCGCTCAGATCTTTCAACAGTTTTCAACAGAGTGGTGAACTCCTCCCCCGATGGCTTTGGTTCTGGCGTATTTCCCACTTCCATGTCCTCTCCGGCTTCGCTGAGGGTCTCGTCCATACTTTCCTCTCCTGATTCGACCCTTCTTCTCTCAAGAATCCTCTTGAACCGATCTTCCTCAGGGCCGCTCCTTTTATCTCCAGGGGTTCCCACCGACAGGGGTGATGGTGTCGCTGGATCGGATTTCTTATATTCCGTCAGAGCCACGTACAACGGACCTGCTGCGTCCAGCTCTCTTCCCTCCTGTCTCATCTCCACCTGTTCCAGCCCGTAGGGTGCCCGGTATTTTCTTGTTGCGAACTTCATTTCGTCCTTCAATACAATGTATCCCTCGTTCACGATCATCCTGCATCGTCCCACAGAGGCAGCACGTTCTCGAATCCCTCCTGCTCATGTGTTCTCAAGACCTCTCGTACCTCGAACTTTGGGGGCAGCGAGCCTCTCATCTTCTTCGCTTGAGTCGTCCATGAGTTTATTATTTTCTCACTAGTGTGAAAATAAACTGCTGCAGTGTAGCCAATGAACAGGGGATCCCAGCCATCAGTGAACCCTTTCTGCAGTTGCTCTGCCGCCGCTCTCGCGAATAGGGATGGGACCACCAGGGGACTGTTCATTCCCAGGGTCATTCTCCTGACTGTTGGGAACTCGGGAATGGTTGTCGGCAAGATTTCCTTCTCCATTATTGCCTCTAGCTCCCTCTTGACCAGCTCAAAGCTTTTCTTCGAAGCGGTAATCCTCAAGATCTCCTGTCCACAAGCTATCAGAGGGTTCAAATTCCAGAACTTGGGATACGTTTCGATGGCACCTTCACGTTTGCCTCCCATCCTACACTGTAGTTGTCCTCGGAAATTATTAACCATCAGCTCTGCATCCTTCACTTTTCCGAAAAGCACCGTATTGCTCATCTGCGCCCTCAGCCCCTCTTGCTGACACCAATTGAGCGCCGTCCCGTCCAGCACACTTATGAGGCTCAAGTGCGTCACGGAATTGCGATACGCGGTCACTAGAGAATCCGGGAATGCAAATGTCACGGCTGGTTTATAAATGAAGGTTACGACCTCCTCTAGACCCCGGATTATCCCCATTGGGTCCGATCTCATCGCCAGGCACAGGTCGGTCAACAAAGCCATGCCACCATTCACCTTTCTCCATTCCTCTCTCGTCTTTGGATTCTTCTCTTCACCAGTCATATATCGATTCTGCATCAAGAGGTATTCCACAAGCAGCGTCTTCAGCCCTGCTGCACACTTATATGAGTAAGAGTCGATGCTCGAGTGGACTTTCCCCATCGACAGGGCCCCCCCATACTTCATCAGTCGATGGAACGACACCAGTTCACCATGGGTTAGGAGTACCAGAGCCAGATACCCGTCGATCCGGAGTGTTTCCACGCCTCGACTGAACATGTACGCTGGGCCCATGTTGAATAAGTATCTAGGTTAAACCAGATACAAAGCCAACAGCAGGCTGATGGGCATGCCCAGTATCTCTTGCACAAAGGCTCCAAAAATGGTCTCTCTTGCACCGAACACTCCAGCCATGAACTCCTTCCCCCAACAAGGACTCAAGAACTTGAGAATCTCATGATCCCTTCTCGTCTTCAGCTCGCCCTTCGAGTGCTCCCTCCAGAATCCTCCGATATTTACCTCGTTTAAAGCTGTGACGAAACTAGTCACTTTCATCTCCCTATCCTCGGCCACTTCCAGTTGCTTCTCAAGAAAACTCCAGACTTGTTTCACGAGAGGTGGCGCATTCTCTTCGTCTTATCTGTGGCGTTCTCTAGCCTTGGTGTCAGGAATGGCCACCAGCCTCTCTCTTGCGTCAGTCGATACGCCATCGACTCTAGTTGCTCCTCCGTTGCAGCCACATTTTTTCTTTCATTGCTCGGTCCTCTAGACCTACTGGTGGAACTCGTGATTGTCACCGCCATGCTTCGAAACCACAAGCTGGCCGTCAAGTGACTTATCACCGGGTGATCGTCCCCGATGACTGGACTGAACTTAAGTTGCCTGGCGAGGTTTGATATCTCTAGCAAGAGGACCTCGTCCAACACAATGAGGATGTCTGCTAATCCGTAGAAGCCCCTCAACGTGTGGGATACATCCGCTCATGCCGCTGCCAGTTCCGACTTATAGAGCCTCAGGTCCGTTGGTTCCAGCTCTCGATTGGGAGCTGCCATTAGAATCCGCCACTCATTTCCTTCGGCTACCAGGATCAAGACTGCGTATACGAATTGCAGGGCGGGAGGCATTTTTCGCGTACCCGGGGGATGTAGTGAACACCACCTTTGTCCTGGATCCAAACCGCGAGGCAGCGTTCTCTTGCACCTCGTTCATTGCTGCAAATAGCGCCTGGATTGCTTCCCAGATTCTTCTCGGTGCCGGTTCGTCGCCCTTGAGCTGCTCAAGAAACCCAGTCGCATGCAAGTGGTCATTCATTCCCGCAAACAGCAGTAGCTCAGGCTCGCAAGGCATCTACGATTTTATTGCTACCACCAGGGTCAACATCTGGTTCAGCTCAGCTCCTGGCAATGAGTATATCAAAGTCTCTGGCCAGAACATTTTGGGAGACGTCCCCTCGAAGTCTGATCCCGCTACGATGATCACCCTTGGCCAGTTGGGTGCTCCCACAGGGTTTCCCGCCAGCTCTTGTCTGCATTCCAGGTCTTCCAAGTTCAACCCTCTCACTTTCTCTAGATAGCTCGACCGATTGATCTCCGCTGGTCTCTCCACCCTCTTACTCTCCACCACTACCACTGAGGACACTACTGAACTCTGGGGTGTTGATAACGTTACCTCCTCAGCCTCCATCGGCACGGCGCCTGGTAACCTGGTCCGATTGCTTCTTGTGCTGTCTCTAGAATCGGCCCTCGCCCCCAAGCGACTGGACAAAGCTCTTGAGGCAAGGAAGGGTGGATTTGGAGGTAGTCCGAACGTGAATTGGGCCGTCTCCAGCAGCTCCGCTTCTAGCGTGTTTATGTGCCTTTGAAAGACATCATTCAACCACTCCACTCCCCTTGGTCTATCAAAGTGGATTCCGTCTGCGGATGCATCGTCGGGGAATCCAGCTTGTTCCATCTGCTCGGCCACATCCAACAATCCAACCGGGAGGACGCTCCTCCAATGAATTTGCCTGATCACTTCGTTCAGGTTCCGTACCTTCACGTTCATCTCCATCGCGTGTTGATCAGCCTTCATATTGTAGGGGATGGTACATACCGTGCATACCGTGAGTAGGACAGGATCCATCTGAATCCTTAACTCCTCAAGGATGCAGCTCATGTTGTCATGCAGCCTCATCACTTTCCTTGGCTCTCCCCTTGACACGTCATTCGTCCCGATCATCAGAGTTACCGTGTACACTCTAGCCATCCCTAACATCTCAAGTGTTGCCAATATCGCAGCTCCAGCGAAACTCAAGATCCCCGTTTGCCAGTGTGATTGAATCCGGGTCAACACCCGCAGCAGGCTGTCCCCGATGATTAGGTGGACTGCACCTTCTGGCATACGTGGCTCCGTGAGGTACTCCACCCAGGCTGCGTGGTGGAAGCAGTCCCTTCTGGCCCTTTGTGCCGAGCTCCAATCCAGACGATTGTGCCTGTGGTACCTGCTTTCTGTGTTTTTCTTATAGCTTGAGATCATCACACTCATAATCGGTTGCTTCCTCCACATCGAGGGAAGCTCAGCTCTTGCTGAACTCTCATGACTTCTTAGCTGTAACCTCTCGTTTAATTCATTTAGACGTGACGAGCTGCCGCTCACCTGACTGCCGCTCGGGGTTGAGCTCGGGGTGTACCCAGGCAGTGCAACATCCATTAGTGGGCGTATCGGTTGCGTCTCTAGGCCGCGCAGGGAGGACGTTGACTCAGTCGGTATCAAACTTCCAACCCCTCACTCATGTGTTCTCGAGCCGCGCGGTCAAGGTTAAACCGTGCCCTTGATCTGGGAAATTCGTCCACCTCAATCCTTGACTCTGGCCTTGAGGCGGTAACCACTCGCTCCTTGGGCCTGGCCTCCTTTTGCACGTCGAGCTCGCGCTGTCGTTGCTGTATTCTCTCCAGTTCCGACTTCAACTGTTCACAATTCGCGACATTCTCCCGCACTCTTTGTTCCTGCTGGTATTCGGCCCTCAGCGTCTCAAGCATTCTCCTTGTTTGGTCCCTTTCGATGACCGCCTGGTCCTTTTCCAGCTTGGCCTGGTCTCTATCAAGCTTCGCTTGATCTCGGTCGAGGTTCGCCTTATTCCTCTCCCTCTGTGTCCTCTCAAGTTCTTTCTTCATAGCACTGAGGTCCGTGTATGCCTCTTCTGTTTGCTGTGCTCGCATCATTGACGGTGTTTTGCTCGTACTCTGGCCTGCTGATCTTGCTGATGGTCTGATCGGCAATGGGAACTCCCCTGCGCCATATTCGGTGCTATTGCCCAAGCCAGGGTTCCTCGCCAAGTCGAAGCCCCTTACTCCTCCATCCACATTCCATGACAGCCACCTGGTTTGCTCTTGGTTGGATATTCCCTCGGTGGTGTAGCCGACCATCAAGACAGCTTCTGTTGCAGACTCCCTGCATTCACCTTGTTCCTCTAACTGAAGGATGGCGTTCAGCATCACCGCCATTCTCTCATCCACTTGGGTGTAATCCAGATCCCTCAGGCGTCTGTATAGCTCATCAAACGTGGGCTTCTTCAGAGCTGCGGACATGGACTTCCAGAACCTATCTGCCATTTCTGTGATTTCTAGATGATCTCAAGTATTAATCCACTCAAGAATTACCTTATCGACTCAAGAATTACCTTACCGACTCAAGAATTACGTTACCGACTCAAGAATTACCTTACCGACTCAAGAATTACCGTACCGACTTGAGTACTTCAGAAATATTTTTCTGCAAATATCTTCTGCAAGTGTTGATGATCGCGAGTTCGATCAAGACTTTCTTTTCTATCTTTCACTTGAGTGTGGTTGAATTGTCAACTTTGTTTATCAAACTGATCTGAAAATAAAATCTATTTTGAGACTAATATGTCGTGTTCCTAACCTAAACCCCCCCCCTTTACCATTATGGTTAAAACCTTATCTTTTTCATTCCACTTAAAACAATTCAATTGGAAGTTTTCGAAGAGCATGCAGATTCATTTCATGTTTTAGCACCATCAATTTTCTAAAATTCAATTGCCATGCCAATCGTGTTTTAAGACCCTGTTACCTGTGCCGTGCCCCAATACCCAACTTGTGATCTCTTCATACCCTACTCGAGACCCCACATACCCGATTCAGGCGATGCTCAAATAGTATTTCTTGTGCAGATGTACTATTATCTCTGTTTCTGCGAAGACCACGTGCAGGATGGCATATAGTTCCCTTGGGCTCAACATGCCCCTGTTTGGGTCATAGACTGGCATTGAGACCTCCGTTATCCTTCTTTCAATCATGAAGTCTCGTAGTCTTGTGAGTGCGAACATGGTGATCGGGGTCGATCAAATTCCTGTCATTGACCCTCGTCACCAGAAAGCACAAGTACTTGCCAGGGACTTGCGCTACTGATGGGGGCAGCGCCGCCATTCCTCCCAGCCTCGGTCTCTGTCTGAAGAGAAACTCCACGTTCTGGTATTCTCTCTTGAAGTCTGCCTCCAGTCTCGACTTTAAACTCATGTCTGCCGTGATACAGATCGCGCTAGTCCTGTTTGACAGGATGAAGTCGCTATCCGTATCATGATGTTTTCCGAGTACTCATTGGGTGTTTCAAATTTCGTTTGAAATTCCGACCTATGTTAGGCTCTGGCTCTTCTTCGTCTAGTTCCAATTCGCTTGTTTCTCTCAATTCCTTGAGTTTCTTTATCATCAAATTTTCGGTGTGGGTAAGTCCTACCCCCACTCCCCGGACAAAAATATTTATCGACGTCCCCGTCGATGATGCTGGGTCTGAATTATCTGGCGGAATGTCGAGCGGCCTGTCTGTTGCCGTCCAGCCAAAGAGAGGATCCTCTGCTTTCTTGTGTTTTTTCGATGATACGTCGACTTGTTGAATGCTTCGCAGTCTTCGCTCTTGACATCGCGCATCCATTCTAGTTTCCTGAAAT
>NW_026970964.1:0-1000 GCF_963678635.1 Symsagittifera roscoffensis
GGTGTTATTATATTTTGTTGTTTCTTTGGTATATGTTATTCAAATTTGGATTAGTTTCATTTGAATGCGGAGTAAAATTTACCTTATCTTGATGATTATCTGGTTCTTTTGGATTAGAACTGATTGAATCATTTTGGTAATAATTCGATGCGATCGGTGTTTCGTATTCACGATCTATGTGAAACATGTTAACTAGAAGTGTATTTTCTATGTCACTTTCGTCATATCTGCTTTCAGAGTGTATGTGGTTTAGTTGTAGTTCTGAAGTTTATGTATTGTCAAGATCTGGAGGATCTGGGCTTGCCTCATTTGTAGATAGGATTTGGTTGATTTTTTTGATGTTTCAGTGTATTACTTTTGTGGTTTAGATTTTTCTTTTTTTTTAATACTGAGAAATGTTTCGATGTGGTGACTGAGAATAATTTCCTGATCTGTTTTGGTCATTGTTTTTTCCAATTTTAGGTTTGTCTCGGGATCTATTACTATATATATAATAATATAGTCTGTTGTTAGAACAGTTTCGTGATCTAATAATAGTAGTATATGAGTGAGCAAGAGTGGGGGGGGGGGGGTGAAGACCCCCATAAATTAAGATAGGGAATAGAGTATCCGGTCTCCAAGCTATGTATTAAGATAGGGAATAGATTTCCAATGTATTAAGATAGGGAATAGGTTTCCCAATGTATTAAGATGGTAAGGTTTCAGATGGTAAGTTTCAGAACAATTTTTGGCGCCCGATCTTACCATGTTTTAAGATAGTGTTTAGATTTTCCATATATTAAGATAGTGTATAGATATCCCTATGTATAAGGATTAGAAATTCCTTGTATTAACATAGGGAATAGATTTCCCAATGTGTTAAGATAGGTAATGGTAAGGTTTCAGTGTGATGGTAAGAACATAGTATGAAAAATTGTATTTTTTTGGATTTTGTGTGGAAATGTCTAGTTTTTTCGCAAAAATCTCGGCATGCGTTATGTAATTCTTGAGTGTTACATGT
>NW_026970965.1:0-19539 GCF_963678635.1 Symsagittifera roscoffensis
AAGATTTTGACTTGGAGTCAGAAACAAATTGATCGATTCACAGAAACGACCTAAAAAAAAGAGTTGGTGAAAGAAAATTTCTGCCTGAGACTTCTCGTTTGAAATTTTTTGTTTGAAAAACACAGAGAGAAATAAAAAAAGGGATATCTTGAACTGGAAGCATTTATTCTTAGTGAAAATAATTCGATAAGTAAGTCAATTGAAAATTGTTTTTACCCAATCGTCTATACTAAGCAACTAAATTTTAAGATTGACAACAAAAAAAAACGCAGCAACAAGAAAACAAAAACTTCGTCGAAATTTTTAATCATCGAAATTAGAAAGTGATAAATAAGCTCATGAAAATCAGTCAAGTGCGGTCAGAAAATGATATTGAGGAGAAAGCGGTACTTCATAAATGAAAATCAGATAATAGAGTCTCAAAAAACTAAAAATTAAAAAAAAATACTCAGGGAATTGAAAGGAGAAGCTGATTATCTGCAAGTAAAAGTTTCGCAAAAAATCCAATTAATTTAACCAATATTTTGCATCAATCGGCAGTATTTTAGCCAAACTGATTCCCAAAACCCAAAAAACAGCGTTACCACGAAAGCATCAGTCCACGTTCTTTCGAAGAATTGAACGAAATAAAATTGTAAAAGCCACCGAAAAGCCAAAAAGAAACACACCTCTGTCTGCTATAACATAAATTACCTTTTAATAAAACATCTAAAGGACTAGATTACAGAGCCATTAGAGCTGATTTTTCAGGAACGTTTTTTTGATTAGTGTTTTCCAAAAACTTTACAAGTAGTCAAAATAATGCCATTCTATAGAAGCGGAGCTTTAAAAGAAATCGAAAATATTTCGGCCGATTTCATTTCTTCCAATAGTAGGAAAGAGCTTTGCAGAGATAATTTAAAACCTTATGACAAGCTTCAACAAAATTTTTTTATCTCCTATCAATTAATCAAAATGGATTCCGTAATGAACGAGAAAATGTTTACTCAATTGTGACCTAACTGAAGACATAATTAAATACAGACGCAACCAAGACACACTAATCCAATGTATTTTCATCGACATGAAAAAAATATATTTAAAAGGAAGCCCTCTGATTGAAATCCAGTGTTTTGCTTCAAAAGGGCTAGTTCATAAACCTCTCAAGTCTTAACTTGAAAACCGCAAACAATAAATTGATTTAAAAAAGCAGAACAACATTGGTTAAAAAATGGAGTGCCAAAAAGTTCATTTCTGGGAATTTTGCTCTTTATCTTTTACCTCAATGATCTATCGGTAAACGACAAAATGGTTCTTTCAGCAGATGACAGAATACTCAAAACAAGCAAAAAAAATCTCAGCAATCAAAAGGTACAAATCAGAAAATATTAGACAAAGCAAATGCATGGCTAACGGAGAGTAAACTAACTTTCAGTAAGGAAACAAAAAAAAATTATATTTGGTAGAAAACCAAATCTAATTAAAGAGCGGCTTAACTTACAGGGACTAAAAACAGAAGAAGACAAATACCTTAACTACTTGGGCGTGAATCTGGATTCGACTATAAACTTTCTTAACCACATCCAATCAATCAAAAACCGCATGCTTCAGTTATGCGGACTCGTTTTTCCAATCCGCAAATGCCTAACCTCAAAACAAATAATCCTTGCGTACAAAGCTTACAATCAACGATTTCTGCAATATGGAATACTTGCATACGCGAACACTGACATCTCATCAACCATACTTCTTGAGATAAAAATTGAACGTTTTATCAAAACTATAGTCTACAAACGCAAACACGGGTCCGTTCGCGAAATAGGAGCAAGGAATCAATTATTTTCCCCGACAGATCTTGCAAATAAAATATTGAAATTATTGATCAAAGTTTTCAGAATTGAGACTGAAATTGATAACTTTGGGGACTATTTTAAAGATGATGAGATTGTTCAATTTCAGAAAAAACGTTTTGTGGCAAAAAAATTTACTCTGTCACCATAAAAACTGTCACCATAAAAAATACTTGCATGTAACAATCAGAATTGTTCGACATGGTCATCTAGTTTTTTTTAAACAGGATAAATTTTATGAAAACAACTACAACGGAACAGGTTAACAGTTTCAATCATAAATTCCCGGAAAAACATTTGTTCGGCTACAAAAATGTTCAAAGATTTTTTTAAATCTAGTGACAGAGGGCTCGTTAACTTTGAAATGAAATTAAAGTGTTGTTTTTTTTCGATTTTTAGATCTCGATCATTATCTAACTATAGAAGCATAAAATCAGAGAAAATGCCAGTGAAAAACAGTCTTTTTTTCTGACGACCGAAAACAGGCTAATGCAGCCTAATAGCGTTCTCCTAATCTATTTTTTGTAAACGAGTGGAAAAAGAGCCCTGTGATTAAAATGGCACCATTAGGTTGGAAACAATTCATTGTGATTAGTATTATTTTAAAAATGAATGGCAAGTCTGCAAGTGATGTGTTATAATGTTATCAGCGTTTGTAAGTCATTGTTGTAGAAATATATGCATTAATGTAAAATATATCATTAAATCATTTCTGCGTACTGTGGATACATCGGCCTCTTCAATCAAATGCAATTTATACTTAATTCAGTTTTTCAATCATTAAGAAAAAGGTTTGGCTATCATATAAGGTTTGAGTAAAAAAATACTCAAGTGTAAATCGAAAGTCCACGACCGAATTTTTTTGAACTTTATTGAAACGTTCCTGAAAAAAACTAGTTTTCTTTAACTAAAATAAAGCTTCCCAATCTTTTTCGAAAGTTTACAGATACAAACGAATAGTTACTTCATATAATTGCTAAGCTAACGCAGGTGCGTACGATTAAATTATTTTACCACTTGAAGAAAAAAATATGATTTATAAACTCGAGAAAAAAGAAAACTTTAAATCAAATGAATATCAATCAACCAAAAGCTCACATTCAGAAGCCGACATAGCAGCAATAGCGCATTTGGAGTGGCGGATTTGGGACTGCTCGTGGCACAGCCCTGGATGTTCCGACTGCCTTTTAAGGTCTATGGAGCAGTAATAACATGGAAAAAATAATAAATTAAAATGAAAAAAACGACTTTTTATTTCTTCTTAAATTTGAGAATTTTTTTGTGAAAATCATCCCTCCTCACGCCATGTAAAGTACAATGTGATAGATTTCGCTCCGAGTATTAAATCAATGATGGCGAAGTAGCTTCCTTCATCCAATTGGGAACGATTTCTAAGACGGATTAAAGCTCCGCTTAAGGGGTAATAGCGCGAAATATATCGCGCATTAATTGTCCGAAATTGACCAAAATGAGAAACTTTAAACCCCATAACCTTAAAAATATAGATCACAGGGGAAATGTCTTTTCAAAATTAAGCTCAGGGCACTAGTATTTTTTGAAAGATATGAACAAACGTTCGGCCAAAAATAGCTAGTTAAAATGTTGAGATTTGCCTGGAAAAAAAACCACCCGAGCACAAATATTCTGTTACTTTCCTTACGAAAGTCGGACCATTAACGCTCGAAAGGCCATGATTATAGTTTCAGATAGAGTACTCCATTTGGTTCAAATAATTACTAAACAATAATTCCAATGAATGCATGCAGCGTCTCTCGTTTAGAAAAATCTGTTCGTTCTGCAAAAAGCAACAAAATCATTGTCTTATAAAACGTTTTAAAATCAACAAAAGAAAGTATTTTGTTACGCTATGTGTGACATCAACAAAATTTGGCCAGGTCTAAAGTCGTTTTTTTTTGTCGGCATAGTATTTGCTTAGAGTAGTTTCAAAGTGAGCCACTCTTAAATAATAAACAATTTATAAAAAAAGTTTGCTAAAAACTCAGAAGACTGCAACTAAAGCTACACGAGGACATGTGTTTTATCTCTTTTTTCAGGAAACCCTCTTGGATTTACTGGCTTTTATTCTTCTATCCCTTTTTCTAGACGATATCGTACGTATGCAGCACACAATCTCCTCTGTGGCCGTGTGAAATACACAATAACAGTTGTTACTCTATAAAAACGGAATCAAAGATACCCACAACATCTATACGACTAAAAACAAGATCGTTAATGCCGGGACAAAAATAAAACCTGAAAGCGCTTCATCATCAGACTCATACTTTTCAAACTCAAACAATTTAAAATTTCTAGTAGGCCCCATATGTGTTGAACTTCGGAGTTTCCTTCAAATCATTGCTTCTAGCTTTTTTTTGCTAAATTTCTATTTCTAGCAATTTAGATTTCTGTCAGTTTTGTTGGCTAACACTTAATTGATAATTATGGAGCCTATTTAGTGTTCCGACTTTCGTAACGAAAGCAACGCAATATTTGTGCTCGGGTGGGGTTTTTTTTTTCTTCAAACAAATTAATTTCAAATTTTTAACTAGCCAATTTCGCCAGTTTTTTTATCATTCAAAATGTAGTGTTGTCTTGAGCTTAAATTTTTGTGATTGTTTTTCAAAAGTTAAGTGGGTTTAAGGATTGCCATTCTGGCCAGTTTGGGACAACTAACGCGCGATATACTTCGCGCTATTAACGAGTTAGCGAAGATTTAATCCGTCTTAGAAATTTTTCCAAGTTGGTTGAAAGAAGCTTAGTTGCCATGATTGATTTGTTACAAGGAGCGAATTCTATCCTTTTGTTCTTTATATTGCGTGCGGGAGGATGATTTTCATTTAAAAAAATTCAAACTTTAGAAAAAAAATTCATTTTATTTTATTACATTTAATTTTTTAAAGTTATTACTGCTCTATAAAGCTTAAAAGGTAATCGGAACATTCAAGGCTCACCCTGATACGAGCAGTCTTGTTCTTTTTAGAATAACGTTGATCTATCAAAAATTTCGTATTCTAGAAATCCTTTTGATGTATTGAGACCAAAAAATGAAATGCTTTAAGATCAGTAGTAGAATATGAAGCTGTACAAACCTATCCGGCCAAATATAGGTAGCGCAGCAAAAATGCAGAGTATTTAATCCGATGCTATTCTATGAGATAAAAAAATCTGCCTGAGATGGAAGAATTTGCAGATTTTGAAATTTAGTTACAACAGCATTGGCAATTATCCAACGTTTGCTGCACTTCGTTTTGCTGCCCGTACCTTGTAAATGTTCTAATTCAGATCTCAAATATATTTTTTTCAGATCTAGTTTCACATCTGAAGCTTTGTTTTTCTATTTTATTTGGGATCTGAAAAAATCTATTTCAGATCTAATGTCAGATCTGAAATTTTTTTTTTTTTGGTTATTTCAGGTCTGAAAAACCAATGTTTCTGACAAAACTTTTGCTATTTTTGATACTTTAGTATTTGATAGCTTCTGCTAGCTACTAGCAGGTACTCAGCAAAGTCTCAAATGAGAGACCACAACAAAATGTTTCCTCAAGCATGAGATAAACCTTAGAAACGCATAAATAGCGAATGAAATTCAAAAATTCATAGGTTTTCTAACAATTCATGAAAACTCTTTAACACACATGAACAAAAACTTAGTTCGAAAAAAGTTTCTTTTTACGGCTAGTTAGTCTAAACATGACAATTTGTTTCAAAAACTTTTTTATACGGCTAGTTAATCTTAAACATAAATGTGTATTGCAGAAAGATCAAAAAATATAAACTCAATAGTTTGCTCGAAATGCATAAAATCAAATTCAAAAAAGAGTTTGACAGATCTACTTTCAGATCTGAAGTTTTTTGTTTCAAATATCAGATCTGAAATTTTCAAATTCTTATCAAGAATGAAATAAAAATTTCAGGTCTGAGAACCAAATTATGTTAGAAATAAAGAATTTCAGATATTGCACAGGCAATCACCTTGGTACGGGTGCGTTTATTTTTGGCACGAGTGGTATGATGCGCGTGAATAATTGAATCAGTGCTTGACGCACAAGAAAGTGGTTCAAGTTGTAAGTACAGAGCTTTGTTCAAATACTTTATGGTTGTGAGTTGTTGCTGTTCTTAAAAACTGCAAGTTGTGTATTTTTTTCAAGTTGTCTTTCGTAGGGGAGAAATGGAAACACTCAATTGCTTCAAGTTTTGTGCCGAATGAGCACTCAGTGTCTTTAGAAGTCTATCCAAATATTTATTAGCACATTTTAATACACTTCCCATATGTTATGACAAAATACGTTTAGTTTTTAAGTAATAGAACTCGTGTACCTATTCAATTTTTTTTCTTAATGTTAAGCTAATTTGTATTTTTTTTTCAAAACATAAAAATGGTGAGTGCCGCAATAGTTCAAGTACCATGCATTTAAAACAGTTTTTTTAAGAATTGAAATTTTTTTTCTCTATTTGTAGTTTATGCTTGATTAGTATAACGAAATCAGCAATTTTATTTTGCTTACAGCTTTACCGCTGAATGTTAGAAGCTTCAACTAAAAATTTTATCAAACAAAAAAAGCTAAAAACATCATACATTTTGATCGCGGAATATTTGAAAAATGGGTCATTGAATTTTTTTTTGAAAAACTGATTAAAATAGCGCAGCAAACACTCAGAGTATCCAATTCGAAGCTATCATATGTTATACTAAAAGCGGTATATGTTGATCACAACAGTTGCCAAGACCAACAATGATTCTCACGTAGAGGCATTGATTATGCAAAAAAGACCACGAAAGTTTGTAGATCACGAAAGCGGAATATGTTGGTCAAACAGACACCAAGATCAGCAATGATTCTCACATAAAGGCATAGATTATGCAATAAAGACCACAAAAATTTGCTAAAATTGTTCTTTTTTTAGAGTGAACAATATCCACTATTCTCTATCAAGCTTAATCAACCAAATTTATTGGCATTTTTTTACACAAAATTCTCACCACAAAAAATCGATAGATATAACATTTCAAACAATTTTTAAAAAATTGTTCATTTTTGTCAAATCATTTTTATTTAATACAAACTGAAAATGATGACTATGTACTTAGGGTTACATTGAAGTTCCATGGATAAAAAACGGATTTCATTTGAGTTTTATTGTCTGTGTCTATCAAAGTGAAAAACAATCAAATTAAAAATTCTTTACATTGCCATTATTTAATATAGCATTTAAATCCATTGTTAATTAATTATAATCGAAGTTTTCCACTTATTGAGATGTGGTTTCCAACGCACACATAGATATTTGCACGTTTCAAACAAAAGTTGAATACTTGTTGTTCAATTTCAACTTTTTTCTCTGCAATTTTGATTCTTGTTACTCATTTTATGTTACTCAATTTTTTTGCTTTCAGTCATTTCCTAATTTGCTTAGAAACTTGGTGGTTGGTTCTGGTGGCGGGGTAAAGTACAGAGAAATGGAGAACAGTAATCTCGCTGATCAAAATTTCTGTACTACTCATTTGAGAAATGCAAATTTTTTTGCAAATTTCTGCACGACGCGATGCAAGAGGATACCTATTTGGTTTGATTTTAAATGATTTTAATTAATTAAAGTTTTGATGAAACAAAGGTTTATAATCGAACTTTTGTTCCATTTTGTTGTCTGAGGGTAACATAGCAAAATATTATATTGTTGTTATTTTAGACCACAAAGATCTATAAGTGTTTTTTTTTCACTTTTTAGATTCGGGTTATTGACAATAAAACCTGGGAATTTCTTACCTTTTGATATATTCCAATAAAAATTTTAGTAAATTCAGGTTAAAGAAAGCGTTGACAAGTTTTCCAACATCAACAAAAAATCTTTTGTATTAACAAAAATTTTTCCAAATAGTTTTAATCCATTTCAGAGCTTGATTAGCATTTTAAATTTTTTCCAGCAAGGTAAATAAAAATTTGTGCGTGTTTATTGATGGGTTTGTTGATTGAATTCTAAGAGATTTACATAAACTCAGATAGTTTGCATACTCAGTGTATTTGAATGGCTTGACTATGTTTCGGTTTTTGGAAGAAACGAAGAAAAAAAGATATTGATACATTGACTCAAATTGAAAAACAGGCTTCATTTCAGATTGATCTTTGCTTGATAGGATGCCGGGTTAAAATTGACATTTTGGCCAATGAAAGAAAATTACGGTAGAAAGTTTTTGATTTTCCTTTAACTCGTAGCAATTCAAGCATTTTATTTGAGCCATGCTAACTGATCCAAATAAAGTGTTGATAAATGCGAATCAAATTTTGTAGCTGATATGAGGTAGTTCAAACTTTTTTTAAAGTTTTATCAAAAACTTGAAAAGAATTAGGTTGAAACACCAGAGAGAGCTGAATTATTCAGAATATTGCCCCTCTATTACTTCGGTATCTTGTCTTTTAGTGTTCGATTCAGCCCAATTGACTTTCTTGAGCTTTTTTTGAGCTCGGACTAGTTTGTAAAACACTCTTTCGATGTGATAACAATGCGAAGCGAAATTCACAGAGTCAAGTGGTGCAGAAACTACAATAATGTCCAATAGCAAAAGAGTTTTTAAGATACATCTAAGTAAAATTCCCAAAAACTTCTGACAATATTGACATCAAATATTCTCTCTGATTTTTAAGGTTTAGAGTCAGCTACTTCGCATAAACTGAAAAGGAATTGTTGTTTTGTCTTCAAATTTTTCTAACTTGATGATGTCTAGATTTGAAATTTTAGTTTTTCTGTTATTTCGATGCTGCAGCGTGATAGCAAAAGACACTACAGCAACTATGGACAGGTACCTAATTTGTTGAGCTTAAATTAACCAGAGTTTAAAAATGATGCTCGCAGAAGATTTTGCACAACCTAGTTTTCTGATTTTATCACAAATTTTGTATAAACTTTAAAAATTTTCTTTTTTGTGAAGCACTTTACCAAGGTAGCTGAGTTTTCTAAGCAAACTGAATATCATTTCCATCCATTGCTTTGTTTTGACCGTTTTACAAACATGTTAACTAGAGGTCGTTTTTCCTTTTTGCCTAATTTTATCGCTGCTGACAGGTTCAGCTCGATTTGAAATAATTTAAACAACTGATCTCACCAAGTGCCATGGGCATAGGATCAAAAATTGCACCGATGATCAGTGAAATAACACTAAATGCATTGATTTATTAAAAAAAAAATTTAATTATTCTGGCCTTTGAAAAAAGTGACGCAATATTTAGGCGGAGATTAGGTTTTTTAATTTTCAAAACAAACTTGTGGAATTTTTTTAGTTTATTTTTGAAGCGTATAAAAAATGGAAAAACAGTCGAGCTCAAAAACTGTTCAAAATCCAAGTTAGACTTGCTGATTGATCCACAAAATGCCCAAAAGGTGCAAAAAGAATCACTTTTTATTTCATCAATGAAAAGAAAATATTTTTCCAGAGAAACCTTAAAAACACTTCAGTCGAAACATTCAGAGCTTAGCATTCATACGAGCTGCCTGGGTTTTTCTTATTCAGTTTACAAAAATGACACTAATTTCATTTTTTTTCTAAAATTGACTCAGAGATTCGCGTGGTCATAGATCATAGAAAAAAGCATGCAGATTTTGGCTTCAAATTTTCCTCTTCAAGAATCACCAATTTCATGCTGGTTATATTTGCAGCGGTTTTTGCTCTTGAAGTGTCGCGTTGAATAAACGCAATGAGAAAAACCGCACTCGATTTTAAACTTTGAGGTAAAACATTTGCACTCAGTGTGGTTTGTAGACCCTACGTCGTTCAAAAAAATTGGGGAATATATACACATGGTTCATTTTTTATCATTGAGACCAATTCGGCGCTCGAAGCAATAGTTTTCAAGCAAATTTTTTTTTCAGCCGATAAGAAATCGGCTCCATGAGTTTCAGTTCAAAAAATGTATTTCAACTTCAACCGTGCTCGTTTAAATTTTAGGGTTTTTGGCTAATTTGGTACAATTAACGCTCGATAATCCTTTTCTATTAACGCCTGAGCGGCTATTTGATCATAATCAGATATCGCTCCAGTTTGATTTGAGTCAAGCTATTTAAAAATTAATAATACGTTTCTGGGAGCTATTTACTTGATAATGATGATGATGATGAGTGGTTTCTGCGATTCACAGAGGATCTATGAAAACCTTTTTCTAGCCTGTCTAAGCATAGTCTGTTTCTCTTATTTCCCCACAATCCAGACTGGGTTATTTTGTTGAGCGAAGCTCTTTTTTTGCTACTCAAGGCCGTTTTTTTGCGTCTAGAACTTTCACGTGGTACCACTATTGCAGCCGTAATTAGTCAAGCTGTGGTAGACCTGAAGCTAGAGGTCAAGTGAGAGCTCGTCCTCAAGCACTATCGTTGCCATGGCAGGGGATCGATAACACAATCTGACGATCTCAAAGTGAACGCCTTACAACTATGCTATTTACTTCACTTTAGAACTAAGATAGTGTGTGGAGGAACATTGTTAAGCAATTAATCTCATAAATTTCAGTTATTCCATTTTATTTCTCAAATTTTATCATATTGTAATATTTCTAAACACATAACTTGAGAATGGGAACTTGAGGGTGAGTCGGAACTATCAAGGTTTTGTACTGATACAAACTGTATATTTTTGTACGTAATTTTCATTTTTTTTTGAAAAATTGTGCATATTTTTCTCAAAAACAATTACTCCGGTCACATTAAAAGACATTGGTTTTAAAATGTTTTCGAAGAAAATAACATTTATTCACCGATAATTTTGATTTTTTAACTAAGTTTAAAAAATTAAATTTCTAAAAAAAAACTTCACCTGTGACTTTTAATGAAAACATATATACGTTTGAAAAAAAGCTAATTTGGCCTATTTAGAATAATTAACAATCATTAGTTGTGTAATAAATTATGCAAAATTTAAATTTTTATCGTTATTGCTAAAAACGTAAGAAGGAATTATTCATGTGTGGCTAAATATCGCACACACAAAATCAATCAAAGTTGAATCGAGGTAAGTTTATCACCCGTATTAGTATCCTGAACAATTCACATGATTAAAATTACTTTTTGATAATTGCGAAAATCAAAACTAATAGTATATCAAAGATTTAATCAGAAAAAGTTTGACTTTTAACAAGCCTCTTTTGATTGAGCTTTTGATTGATCGGAAAATTGTTTGCATCCTAAAATGAATTTTGTAAGCTTTGTGACTCCTGTCCAGTGACCTGCGCAGACACTTTTCTAAAGGGGCGTTT
This sequence comes from Symsagittifera roscoffensis, assembly GCF_963678635.1. NCBI lineage: Eukaryota > Metazoa > Xenacoelomorpha > Acoela > Convolutidae > Symsagittifera > Symsagittifera roscoffensis. Next base: position 11,066 of record NW_026970965.1, read on the forward strand.
TTTCGAAACATGTTGAAAGATTTTGGGGACCTTTTTTTGTTTTTTAGGCTGGCCAATTTGATTTTCCGAGCTCCACCTTGAAATTACGAAGGCGCCTTTAGAAAAATTTTGAGTTTGGTCAGGCAAAAGGGATGTCGCAAAGTTATACTAAAGGGGGATTCTTCGGGAAAAATGGCTACCAGAATTGAGAAAGCACGCTACTGCTCCTGTCAGAGTATTTTGATTCAAATTTTGTTTACAAAAAAAAACAAAATTGTGTCTCCAAATTATGTGCAAAATAATGTAAAAACAATCAATTTGATTCCAAGCGGCATATTCCAACGAAAAACACTGATAGAAGCATATTTCAATTTGCAGAGAGCTTACAATTAAGCTTACAATTACTTATTTTTTCTACTTGAAATGTGCATTTTTCAGTTTTTTTGTCAAATTAAAGACAAAAAAACAGGTTGGTGGTTCAGCGGAACATATCGCCATAGAAAAACACAGATTTTTAATGATTATTTTTGGTCTCTACGCCTTTTTTGAAGCTTTGTGGTCATATAAAAAAATTTTCAAAATCTGAAATATATAAATTAAATATAAATTAAATATGAAAAAATTTTTGTTACAAAAATGCTTATACAGTTTTCATGTATGAAAACTATAAGATAATCATTTTGTCATAGAAAAGATAAAGTTTTCAAAAATCACCAAAAAACGTGTCTGGTTAACTTTAAACAGATTCAAATTGCTTTATCTAGGATAGAGGGTATTTGACAATCAAAAAATTATTGTATTTTCGGTCAAAAAAAAACCTTATCATATAGTTTTCATAAGCAAAAACACAAAATTGTGGTAAGAAATTTTTAATCCCTTTTTTGGTTGCAAACTTGCTTTTGAATTCAAATATAAATTTACCGAATAAAAAATTTGCATGCAAAATTTGACTTTTTGTGTTTATAACGTAGTCCAGGATGAGTTTTTCGCCCAAAAAATCCAAGAAACATAAAAAAGTGTTTTTTTTGTAAACTCGATTATGATTTGTTTTCTTTCATTTGCTAAGATAAAAATCAAATTGTAAAAAAAAGCATTTTGTTCAAACCAAAAATTATCTAGCCATATACCAAAAGTTACATTTGAGGTAAATAATTCCATGCGAAAGTTTTTCAATTAACTTACATGGCTAAAATCTGCAAATGCAGTTTATCTGCGTGGTATTTGCCAGTTACACTCCGGGTTATCTTATCACAAAAATCATTGTTTCGTGTTTCGGATAAAACACAAAATTCCAAAACAAATTTTTTTTGAGTTTTCATTTACGGAAAAAATGCTTGTCATACAATTTCATAATATGGAAAAAGTGCTTGTCATACACTTTCATAGTATGAAAAAATGCTTATCATGCTATTTTCATGCAATTTTGGGGAAGAAAGACTGATGAAAAAGCTCAAATTTTAATTCCAGATTATGAAAAAATGCTTGTTATAAAATTTCATACTATGAAAAAATGCTTATTTTACTACTTTTATACACTTACTTTTTCTCTATGAAATTGTATAAAAGAGTATGATACGCCTTTTTTTCATATATTAAAACTGTATGAAAAGCTCTTTTTGTCAATCCGGGAGTATCTGCATATTCGCAGGTCTACAAGGACGACAGATGTACAATTTGGAAAGAGACTTGCAAACTCAAGTTCTTCCGATTTAATTCTCGTTTCTTCACGATTGGAATGCGTGATGAAATGCTCGATCAACAGCAGCTGCCTGTCAATCAGTTTCTGCCATTCAAAATTCTGTGCAATGAACAAGGATGTCAATCTTGTAGAACCAATAGGAGACGACTTTGCTGAAGATTCCCAGTGTACTTTTGTAAATTTGATTACCGGTTCTGAGATGAAATGCAAAATTGGCGAGAATTTGGTTGGTGAACAAAATAACACTTTAAGTCAAGAAAAGTGTGCAATGAAGCAATCATGCGGAGAACAATATAGAGTGAAAACAATCAACAACGGATTGGAGTGGAAAGAGATTATAAAGTGGGAAAAATGCCCAGACAAGAAAATCACCTATGTTTGGTTGCGTTTTGTCCGAAATGCGACAACCTTCTATGACGCGAAGTCCAAGTGTGAATCAGATTTTGGTGGTGTGTTGTTCTCTAAAATGAAAAATAACTATGGGTTTATATTGACTTTGAGATACAGAATGCAGGGACAAGCTGCCTGGCTTGGAATCACAGACGTCGAATCTGAAGGGACCTATTTGGATGTAACAGGGCGACAAGTTGATAGTTCTACTTTTTTGTGGGAACCAAATTTTCCAAGGGACGAAGCGGACGATTTTGTTTGGTATAATTTCTATCGATTTGCAAGACAACCAACTGGAGAAGAAAGTATACAGTTCTACCGAGTAAATGATCCGTCCGAGAACAAAATTTATTATATGTGTGATAAAGATATATAACACTGTCATAAAAGACTCTTGAATAGTAAACTCATTGTGTGCTTATCAATTTGTGATTTTATCAATTTGTTCTAAAATCTTTAGATACAGCTGCGGTTTTCGAAGTGATGATGCAAAAAATTACAAATTTGATCATTTCATCAACCAAATTGCAGTTATTTTGTGTTTTTTAAGATATCAGCTTTTACCAAATAAACCTGTTTTTTTTTCGTATGTCAGTTTTGATTTTTGTTGCTAATCTCGGCGAAGGCGGGGAAGGGGGTTTTAATTGTGAAAATATTTCACAATTGCCCAAGAAACAATTTCAACATGTTTCAATACGTTTTCTCGAAGGTTTAAATTGGAGCGCAGAAAATTTTGGTAAGATATGAACTTCATAAAAAGAGCTCAGAAATTCAATATGATTTAAATTTGTACAATTTTTTGATATTTATAACTGTTTTATTTTGATAATTTTGATTGCACGTTTTCTTTTGATGATTTTTGCATGTTTTCTTCTGTTGCTTCTGACTCATGGAAATCAACTCACTGGCCAATATTTTAGATCCATCGAGAATAAGATGTTTTAGACACAGTAAAAAAAATTATATGATTCGCTAGACAACAAAAAAGAAGCTGTAAGAACTCCTTGATGCTGTTTTTTTTATATGTACTTCAAATTGTTAGAAAATGTTTTTGGTGCAATCGTTTTTCTACGTGCCATGGATTATGGATTATCCGATGTTTCAATTATTGAATTGAGCGTTATGATTCCAAAAAACTTCAAATACTCCAAAAATCATGATTTAAGAGTCTCATTTAGAATTCTCGCATTTGTGATCAAATATTGTGACCATGATTGATTACTATAAAGTGGAAAAGACGCAATTTAGTGAAACCATTTGTTAAACCATTCACATAATAATAGTATGAAATCAAATTGATTTGAATTGAAGATTGCAAACAAAAATTAAGCAAAAGCTATAAAATAAAAGCAGCTCTTCACCCCCCCCCCCCCGCAACAGAAACAAGTATTGGATAAGTGCTGTATAGAGGTACAGCCACGCCCACCTTCCTGTAAAAGACAAGGAATACCAACCCCAAGTGCGCCACACTACCCTTCACCCGTCTGGCCTTGTCAATACTTTTGTGCATCTTAAGTTAGGTCTGTTTTTTACCAATAGAATCACAATTTCACAACTGATTCAAAACCTGTCAGGCTTAATTGGATAACTGCGACACGTTAAAACAAAATCATCAAGGGCATAAAAGAGCGTTATAATTAAAATTGCTCGAGGATTACTAAGATATCCGTAATGTTGGGAGACAAAATTGCAGTCACTTGCAAGAAGCAAAGTGTTGAATAAATAAGATCAGGGGCGGATTTAAGGGGGGGGGGGGGGTCGGCAGACACCCACCCTCGGGTATTCGACCACTGCCGACCCAAAGGATCCCCTGTTTTGCTCTATTTTAAGATATCCACTTTTGGCTGACGGACCCTAAGATTGTTCTAAAGGCGCCTTTGGCGCCAATATATCCAATTTTTGAAGGGTAGCGCGCCAAAAAAAACTCAATTTTTTGTCAACATTTTCAAAAAAGTGCCTAAAAACGTTTTTTTTTCAAAAATTGAGGAGAAATCGGAAAATTAGTGCTTTGGGAGAGCTCAGAAAATCAATTTGATCGATCTAAAAAAAGTCTTTGATTCGCCGAACACTTTACTTTTGTGTACCGGAGCATTTCAGAGAGTTGCATCTTTATCAACCAGATGTAGATTAAACAAGACTGCTCGTATCAGGGCGAAGCCCTGAATGTTCCGACTGCCTTTTAAGGTCTATGAAGCAGAAATATGATAAAAAAATTAAATGTAAAAAATAAATGAAAAAAAATCAAAAAAATTTGAGATTTTTTGTGAAAATCATCCCCCCACACGCCATATAAATGAAAAATTGATAAATTTAGCTTCTAGTAACAAATCATTTATGGCAAATAGGCTTCTTTCAACCAATTTGGAACGATTTCTAAGACGGATTAAATCTACGCTTACGCGTTAATAGCGCGAAATATATCGCGCGTTAATTGTCCCAAATTGGCCAAAATGCCACTCTTAAAACCCCCATAACTTTACAAAAATTGATCACAGGAGAAATATCTTTTCAAATTTAAGCTCAGAACAACAATACCTTTTGAATGATATAAAAAAATACCGTCAAACAGCATTTAGTTGATTGAAACAATCGTTTTCAGAATTGATTTTTACTTTTAACGATCATTATCTACGGTGAGAAGACAAGAAGATAGTGATCAATTGCAATAAACCGTGATAGCTTTCTTTTCTGATAATAAAAATTGTTTTCAAATTTGGCCCTTCAACTGTTTACCCGCATTTTTCAAATAAATTAAGCTGTTGTGTTCTCGTTGTTTAGTTGTTATCAAAACTGGCAAGTAAACTACCTCCGATTTTTGTAGATATGGAAAGCGGAAACGATGAATGCATGAACTAAATTAAAAGAATTGATGGTTGCAGGTGCAATCAATATACTCAACTCCTGTATAAAAATCAAATTAAGTGTATGGCTTTTTGGGCAATATGATGATCTGGTCTAGTGTAACAGGTTCAAATCTCCATCTTCAAATCTCCATCTTGCGCGGTTTTTGAGCGTTTTTTTTTAGATAAACTGTTCAAAAACCGCTCAAACCGCTCATTTTAAAGCGATATTTTGAGCGTAATTGTCTAAAAAAACCGTTCAAACCGCTCAAATCTTGCTTCAAATTAGGTGAAAAATCTCGACTCGGGTGGCAAGAAATTAAATTTTTGTGCATAGCTTTTTGAGCAATATTATGATCTTGATTTAAAAATTTAATAAGCGACACTCAAATATACTAAAACAATCCAAAAACCTTCAGTTTTTTATCCATTATCATGCTGATTGCTGATATAGGGGCATTCAGCATTGTGGTAAGGTAGTCACTTTCAAAAAGTCTGATCGAGAGTTCGAGTTCGATCTCCTTCCATGGCAATGAAAGTGCGTGAGGACGAGCTCTCACTTGACTTCTAGCTACAGTAGTGGTTGACTTTAGTAGTGGTGCCAGGTGAAAGTTTTAGTCGAAAAAAAACCTTGATTTGCAAAAAGGATGTTCGCTTTACAAAACAACTCAGCCTGGAATGTGGAGAAAAATTTTAAACTGGACTTTTTAAGACAAGTCTGATAAAGTTTACTAATAGCTCCTCTGTGATTTGCAGAAACCACCGTTTTATGGGGTTTTTATAGGGCAATAGTTAGCCAATTACAAGGTTGAGATCATTTTAAATAGTATTGACCCACAGCTTTCCTTAATTATGTACAGGCCGCGTACTATTTTACTATTTTCATCTTGTAAACTCTAGCTGCATCAGCCGGTACACGCAAGCAGAATAATAAGTATCTGGTTTGAGGCACTTGCAAAGAAAACCGTATGAGCCTAATTCGAAAAACATTTTTCATGTTTTTCCTGTCAAATGTCAAATTGCAAACTGGCTCTTAAGTCCTGACTTTTTTCTGAACCAATAAAAAATGCATAGGCAATGAATGACATTTCTAGCTTTTTTGTAAAAATATCTGATTTTTTATTATATGCGACTTAGTTGTTGGCAAACTTTTTCATTTTGTTGGCAACCATTTCGGTTGGTTAATATTAACATATTTTAAAGTCACCATATATTATTTAGGTTTTTAATCTTCTGTTTGATCGAAGATCTCCAATGTAGTAAAAGGTTTGAGAGCAGAACCCGCCATCCAACAATTTCCTTTAAGGATCTATTTTATTGGCCAAAAAAACTATTTTCAAAAATCGTGTAATATGCGATGAATGAGGTGTTACAAAAACGTATTTTTTTTTCGAATTGTTGTAAAACAAAAAACTGAGCATTTTTGTAATTTTTCAAGTTGTTTCTGCGTATTTTTGATCAACAAACAGATAATGCTATGGACTAGTTGAAATATGTCGAGCAGAGAATTTCACCTGGTATTACTCCTGAAAACTTCACCACCTGGCAGTTACCAATCTTACCGCCTAAATTTTTCTGGTACGTACCACCTTGAAAACTCAGCCCTTTTGTTTAAATGATATATATGGTATTTCAGCAAAACGAAATACCTGAATGCAGGTGCGGATCTACGATTTTCGATTTTCTTTAGGGAGCTGTCTTTCAAAAAATGTTTGAAAATTTTGTTGACCTTGATGTTTTTTATGTCAACCAAATTAATTTTCCGAATTATCTCAAAGAATTAAAAATACCTCGTTTTGGCTTCTTGTGCCTTAGGCAAAATTTTGAAAAAACAGGCAAAAAACGTTTTTAGACACTTTTTGGACAGTTTTGACCAAAAAAATATTAGTTACACCTCAGAATTATTATATATTCTTAAGTATAGTTTTTTGGGGTTAGCCAGCCAAAAATGGTGGTCTTAAAATAGTACCAAAGAAGGAACCTTCGGGTAGTCAGGAGTCAAATCCCTGAAAAGAGGGCGTCGGCATCCTCCTGCTCCCTAAATCTTCTACTGCTTGAATTATATTTTGATCAGGATCCTTGTGTTTATCCTATGCCATTTTGAAGTTTTAATCTGCTAATTGCCAAATAATGATGAATAAACGCTAAAACTTTTTCCGCGATTGGGTGTTTTAGTTTGGATGGTACGACCCAGGTTGAATTCTCATTAAAATTTAGCGATAAAAAAGTGAAAAAAAAACAGCGATCACCATTGATGAATTATAGATATTCATTGTCACAAAAACAATTTTCATAAATAGATTATCGCTATTAGGCATAATTTTCAGCGATGAAACAGCAATAACATAAACCTATCAAATTGAGCAAAAATAATGAACTAACGGGGTTCGATCCCGCAACCATCAGCCACCAACCCTTATATGCTCCACTAACCCTTCGATATACATAAATTGTAGAATTTATTAACTCACACTCTCATTTGAAAGTTACTATGTTAAGTTTGTAGATTAAGCAGCGCTGCAATCACTAGGAAAATAGCAATTACTAGGATACTAACAGTAAAGACAATAAATAACGGTGGGGATTTCAACCCGGGGACGCCTTGTTCATAAACAATTGTATAAGCTACAAAAACTGTAGGCTCAGACTCAAACAGATCTCCATTTATTTTTAACTCACTTAAAAATTTTCAAACTTTTTTGCCTTTCAACTTATTAAAAAGAATTATTTATGCTGGCGCCCAGGCGCAGACGTTTGTAAATTACTGAAAACAATCAATAAAAAAATCCAAGCCTTCAAATCTCGTGTCGGTACCTTAAATCCAGCTTTTTAAGTACATCAAAGACAAGTTTTTAGTCAAGTTGAATTTTTTGTTAATCAACAGTCTTCAGAAGGATGGTGTACAGTAATTTTTTTTCTTGTGATCAAATTATAAAAAAGATCCAAAAAATTGTTTTTTATTGAAAGAAAAATGTCTGTGGTATGACTCTAACCTGTTTCAGTAAATAGCAAAATGCATGGGCCGTTCTAGGATCTTGTTGAAATGCAGATTTTAAAAAGTGCATTGAGTTTTTTAAGATAGAACGGAGCAAAAATGTAATTTTTTGAAACGCTATAATTACCCCAGTCGATCAAGGAAAAATATTTTGCATGATCATGCAAGATTCTTGCATATGAGGATTATCTTGCAAGATCTTACTAAATGGAGCTTATCTTGCAAGATTCTTTCAAGATTTTGCAAGATATCCTACTATGAAAATGTTCACAAAATTTTAATCTTGATCGCCAGAAAAACACCTTGGAGAGCCAGTTTGACTACGGTTACAAAGAATTCTGAATTCAATTTCGGATAAAAAATAAGATTGATCACCTTTGTAAAATAATCATTCATTTGCTCTTTTTCCGTTTTCGTAATATAAAAAGTTTCAATGAGATCTGAAATAGGAGTAAATCGAAATAGGATATTCGAGAGGATTAATTCATCTAGTTTTGCAAGGCCAGTGGTGAAGTTTAACTTTTACTTATTTATGTCAAAATTGTGATCAATAGAAGAATCAATCAGCTCG
>NW_026970966.1:0-23344 GCF_963678635.1 Symsagittifera roscoffensis
CGAGGTTACAGTCATGAGTCCCTCATCATGTATTCCAGTCAAAATCCTTGGAATTTTCTAGATATGGAAGTGATAATGATAAAAGAAGATGTCAAGTGTTTAAGTCCTTTTCATTTAAAATCGATACGGGTTACGCTTCTTCAATAAGAACACGCAACTCGACACGAGATAATGATAATATACAAGTGTTACAAATAAAAATTTCGTCGAAAGTTATTTTGTCATTTATTGTTCCGAGTACGCAAGCGCGTTCGCAATCTGTATTGCCAGGGAGATTCTCTGTTTAAAAAGCTGCCTGCTCTGGGTTCCTCAGTGCATATGCTTAGGTTCTTACAAAGCTTGCTCAAAAAACTTCTGTGCTGGGGCCGGCCGCGCCCTGAATTTCAAAAGCTAGCGGCTGAAAAAGATATCCATCATTTACAAGATCTTTATATTTGTCATTTTTCGCTCTTCCGCTTCAGCGGCAGCCGTACCAGGGTTACAACAGACCCGGCATTAATCCTACAAGGGGCTAAGGAGTCTACTACCGTTACATCCCACAAAAGCTGCTTACCATCAGCCCATGGAACGAGCGTCAAACCGTCTGGTCGCTTCTGATCGGTCCTGTAGAGGTGTCGTGGTTCTAAAACAGACGGAATGTGAGTAGATGATAGACTCTGCTTTATAAGGGCATTCAGGTTTGAATGCCTAGAGAATCTCCCTGCACTTTTGAGGCAAGAAAGACCATGCCAACCATCCTCGGTAACGTCTTTTCCGCTCACGCATTTATGCCGTTCGCATATTTTTGATCCTAATCGAAGTCCTATCGCAATTCTGAGTTGTTGGTTTGACAGTTTTAACCTTAAATTTTTGCAGGGGATGACGTTCAACCATTGGGATCCAAATCTATCTTGGAACGCGTTGAACCTTTTCACGTCCGTTGGTTCGAGTCGTAAAATCAAGTCTGCAATTTCGCTGTCAAAAATTGGCTCCGTCCAATTTTTTTGGATTTCATTTTCCGGAGCCATTTCAATTTTTCCAAGGTCAAACCACCGTTTAAGCGCATCATCATAGGTTCCATCCACATGCTCCAAACCAAAGATTTCGCTCAAGGCATCTTTCGCTCCTACTGCTGAGGCTAAGAAAGCGGGTAAAGCGAGTAGACGAGCGGAAGAAACGCCCAAGCCACCTTTGGCTGCCGGGAGAACTGCTTGTAAAAACAGGTTATCATCCATTTTCACGTTAGTGACCTTGCATAACGAATTTCTTAGTAATTTATCGTAGCGTTCCAAAAAATCATTTTGCAAAAAACAAGGGCTCGTACGCAAAAAATATAGGAGTTTTGGCATGCTAAAGCAATTTTTCAGGAGGTAAAAACCATAATGGGCGTCTAGTTTGTCAATGACATCCGAGATTTTTTCAAGCTCCCTAATTTTTTCGTCGAGTAATTCTTTTCGGCAAAGTTCGCCGATTGGAGATCCTAAAATGAGGAGTTCTTCTTTTGTTTTTATTTTTATTTTGGGGCATATTTTTCGAAATTGTGTTAAAATTGAATTATACTGTGTACTAGTAGTCGGTCCCAAAAAACAAAGTTCACACTTCTCAGTGTTTAAGCTCAGGCCGTAAATTTGTTCCGATTTCAGAATGTTTTTAAGGTCCCGGAGTACTACCTTATAGTCGTCGGCTAAATTCCCATCATCTAAATACCAGATGTTAATTTTCGACTCCAACTGTTTGACTAGTGTATGAATTGTTTCCGCAAAAAGGGGTGGGGCTTCAGGATCACCTTGCTGAGTTCCGTCTTCTGACATTATGACAGAGCTTCCGTAAAAAAGGTAACTAGGTTTAGCATACGCCCAATGGGTGTAATTATATAATTCGGGGCGATTTGAAAAAACATGATTCAGCATTGTTTCTCTGTTTAAAGAGTTAAAGGCATTCTTAAAATCTAGTTTTAAAAGAAAAGTACATTTTGGATTGTCGTCGCGTTCAATTAGGTTTCGAAACGAGTGCGCAGCTATTTCTGCTCCTCGTTTGGTACCGCATCCTACCTGTACGTTTCCGAAAAAATTTTGTCGCTCGGAGAGGGCCTTGCTTCCAGCGCATTTAGACGCGATACGTCTCAGCGTGTTGCCTATGGCAATCGGTCTCAACCCTCCGTCTATTTTTATGAGGGCGATAAGCTTTGCGCCAAAAAAGAAAGGTCTTAGTGGTTCCGGTATTTTGCCATCTCCAATGAGGTTTATCAGCTTAGTAAGCGATTTCAGAAAATTAAGTCCTGCACTGCCATTCGACTTACTAACAAGATCTTTAAAAATTTGAGGAAATATTTTATCAGGACCTGCTGCTGATCCGTTTGGAAAGGACATTATCGCTTTGTATAGGTCGAAATCGGTTACGAAAAAACTATCCAACTTTTCTGGATTTGGAGCTGCAAATTTGGCTCGCTGCGGGTGCTTAGATAACAATTTTTGATAGTTATCAGTTGAAAAAGGAGCTATTTTGTCATCCGAAGCAGCAAGCCTTATTCCTCCCTTTACATTTCCTTCATCGAGCTTACTACTTATTAACTTTATTCTCTGCTCGAGGTCACTCAGAGGCGGGCTTGAAACTTGGGGATGGGGTTTTGGAAGTGACACGTCATTTGCTCGAATTTTTTTATTTATCAAAGAGCTCATGCTTGTGGTCTGTTTGCGTCCACTTCTTTTCGGTTGCTCCAAAAAAAACAAGAACGACGTTAAAAAAATTAGCCAATTTGTAACATCTTCTACATTGTAGACGATGTCATTTATTTTGTCCGACAGATTTTCCGCCAAGGGAACACGCGAGTCTTTTGGTACTCTCTTGAGTACTCGGACATTTGAGATGGTTGTATTAACATAACTGTCTAGCACTAAATCATTACCTATTGTTGCTTTATTAACAGATTTTACATCAACGCATAAAGGACACTGAAACCATTGGGTTTTCTTAGAGTCGCTAAGAGAAATATTTACACAACTGATATGATACCAACTAAAACAACAATCACATTTAATCCAATTTATCAGTCCTGAAGGTTTTAAGCAATCTTTGCTTGTACACTCTTTGTTGTTTTTCCTCATCTTGACGCAGCATAAAGGTTAAAAAAAGGATTTTGACTGGACTTTAGGGGACTGAACTAACCCATGATAAGCGGTTAGTGGGAATTTTACAAATCAGCAAATAAAAAAAAAAAAAAAGACAACTAAATTAATTTAAAAGGTTAAAAGGCAGCATAAAGGTTAAAAATCAAAAACAAGGAACAATCTCACCCGAGCTCAGTAGGTTCAACGGCGCACCACCAGACTTCTCAAGCCAGTTCCAGTTCCCCACCTCCCCACAGAAAGCCACTTGACAGACCTGTCTCTAAAATCCCTCAGAGGGCGCTCCACATACAGGCACAAACATCAAACATAACAAATCTATTTAATAAGTTTATCACAACAATTAGGCTAAACCTCATCCTTTTGTTTTTCTTCGCTTGGAGTAGCTGCACTGTTTGTTTTAGATTCATCAATCAAAACTCCAGATGGTGGTGCTTCAACATTCTTATCTTCTTCATTTTCGGTACCATTACAAAACTTATCGCTTTTTGTTTCGTCATCGTTTTTCTCGTCGCTGGCATTATTGGAGCTTGGTTTTTGTGGGTAGTGATTATTTGGATTTTTGGTTATTTGGTTCCCTATGTTACACCAATCATCGTGATGACCTTTTTCTTGGCGTCTAGACATCTTGCATTTTTGACATTCATGTAGTGAAGGTATGTGAAACGAGATTTCTACACCTTCCCACATTTTGAAGCCATCCATTATCGATTTATAAGACCAGTCCTTCAGCTTTTTCTCTTGTTCTTCGTTTTGTATTTTAACTTCTAAAATTGCTCTTCCTGTGTAAACATACTGACCCGGTTCAGTTACGATACAGGTCTCACGTTGGAATATGGGGCTATGAATTATGTCTTCTGGCAATTGGAGAATTAATTTCGGGTATGAAGGTATGTGAAACGAGATTTCTACACCTTCCCACATTTTGAAGCCATCCGGTATCGATTTATAAGACCAGTCCTTCAGCTTTTTCTCTTGTTCTTCGTTTTGTATTTTAACTTCTAAAATTGCTCTTCCTGTGTAAACATACTGACCCGGTTCAGTTACGATACAGGTCTCACGTTGGAATATGGGACTTTGAATTATGTCTTCTGGCAATTGGAGAATTAATTTCGCTTCGATATCGTTGCATACATAAGGCAAGTTCGACAATTTGATTTTTGCTAGTTTAGGGTAAATGTTCTTGGGTCTATGAGACCTTGGAAAGCATCCCATGGGAAATACTGTCCTGTTAAGTAGAATGATTCCTTCGCTTTTGATGCTAGTTATGAATTGCTCTGCTTCGGGGGGAGCAATAACTGTCAGTGTATGAAGTTTGCGGTCATCTTTCGTCACGGTTATTGTTTTTGAGATTGTCATCTTCTGTTGCATTGTTGTGGGGAATTGTTTAAGTATATCGGAAGCACAACTTCGATATGCCTGCGCCAGATTTTCAGTTGACCTTACAATTTCTCTCGAGAATGGGGGGATGATTTTGATTATTTGGATTTGTTTTGTTTGTGTCGTCGATTTGTTTGCTGTTAGCGCATTTCTGAAATTTGTCTCCGTTTCAATCAGCACTTCGTGAGTAATTGGTAGCTGAGTGAGATTCCGTCAGCTGTTGTTGACTCATTACTTGGTTTTACTCAATGGGGGGCAAAAAAGCCTTCACCCGTAGGTATACTTGAAAAAAAAATTAGATTTTTCTCTTTCAAAATGTAGAAATTTTTTTTTTTTTTTTTTTTTTTCAGAAGGCAAAAACATCTTGAAAAAAATAGGTGTAGAATTAGAATTATGAAAATTCGAATTGAGTTGTGAGTGATCTCAGTTTCATGCCAGTAGTTTTAAAATTTAAATTGTTTGAAAACTGTGAGCAATCGCATTAAAATATTTGTTCAAAACGGTTTTTCTGGGTCACAAAGATAAGTGTATCGATCTCCCATGCTTATTGATTACCTTAAGATTTGCATGTTGCAATTCATTAGCGTTTTTCCGGAAAAATAACACCGCTCGTAACTTTTGTTGAACTCTTCCTCTTAGTAGTCACAAACAGCTCAATTAATTGCTGTAACTTTTAGTTTACTATACTTGGTGTATAACTCTCACTTAATTTCAATTGTTCGCGAAAACTTATGTAATATATTGCACATTTTGTAGGCTTTTTGTGCTCCAAATAGCAATTGTATCAAAATTTTGTCCTCAAAATAAACTATACTGACTTAAACTTTTTTTATTTTTGTTCCGACCACGTCACTGAAGGTAACTGAAAGAAACAGTGGTGACAGTGGATTAAGGTACTCCAAGGTAAGCGCGCAAGGATCCAGCGAATCTTGTGATATCTTAATGTAAACCCATTAGCGGAGATTCGGGTTCCATAAAACAAACTCAAGAAAATATGAGAATTTAAAATTTAAGAAACTTGTCTCATTTTTAAGAAAGACCGGTCTCAGTTTTTCCAATTTTCAGATTCATTCACGTTAAAGAATGAGTGAAAAAATTTCCTTGCCTGATTCTACTGCATCCAAGGATTTTCTAGATGGAATTTTATCATGTTAGGAGATTATCATCTTATTGAGCCTCATTGGAAAAAAGCAAAAAAATGGAAAAAAAATAACATCTTTTTCAATTTTTCTTATTATTATTTTTTACTTATCCGGGTTTCTCGTCTCTCTCTTTAGATTGTTATTGTACGAGCAAACAGTGCTAAATTCTGCCAGAATATATATATCAATAAATCATCATATAAATTTACGGGAATACTCTAAGTAATCTGTAGCCGTCGGACAAAAGCTTGGCTCTTCCATTCCCCCCCTTCAAAATATTTCTGAACTTCAAGGTACAAAAGTCGATTTAAAATGACTTATCTTGTTATAAAAACTGCATTACAACGTGCCAGCTCAGCGTAAACAAGTGAACAAATTTTTACAACATTTCTTACATGCAAAAATTTCCTTGCCTGATTCTACTGCATTCAAGGATTTTCTAGCTGTAATTTTATCATGTTAAGAGGTTATCATCTTATTGAGCCTCATTGGAAAAAAAGCAAAACAATAGAAAAAAATTTAACATCTTTTTCAATTTTTCTTATGATTTTTTTATTTGTCCGCATTTTTCTCGTCTCTTTTTATAGATTGTTATTGTACGAGCTAACAGAGCTAAATTCTGCCAGAGAACGATTTTTGAATAGTTTTTTTTACTTTTATGAGGGGGTGGGAAACTGGAAAAGAGCCAAATCTTTTTCGCGGGTTCTGAAACGAAAACAAAATCTGAATGGGTTCTTAATTAATTTCACGGTCTCAACTTAATATCTGATCGTTACTTGCTTGATTTTTTTGATTTTTAAATTATTCGGTACATTCAGTTTATCTTAGTCTAACTACCTAAATGGAGTATGTCTTTTTAGAGGAGGATTATGAAACTAATTAACCTAGAATTTAATAACACGGAACTATGTACGTAAATAGCGAGTCGACGAATATTGAAGTCAATGATCAAATTACAAATGCTGAAACTAGCTTTCAACGTGCCATAGAAGATGCTGAGTTACTACTCACTGCAAAAGTTGTCACGAAAAACGACGTAATGGATGAAGTAGACGTTGAAGTACTCTCCGACTTGAACCCTGAACCCGACGATGACATTGAAGAAGAAGGCGAAAAAGGTAAAGACATTCTAGTATGCACTGCTTGAAAGTAACCTCATCCTCAATGTTATTTACAAAAATTTTAGGCATCAAAATTGAAGTTCCCTGAAATGTGATAACTAAACTCTAAAGCAAGGCAACCAAAGGTTTTCTGGGTAATTGTTGTCCAATTGTATCTGTTGTCTCAATTCCTTGAGCCATGTTCCGCAAAAATATTTCTTTTGATTTTGAAATGACAGATTAGAATCAAGAATAAGGCCTAAATTTTGCTCTCAGATTATTTCTACAAAATGTTTATAAGATCGGTTTCCGAATTCTTTTCATTTTAAAAAATTAAATTATAAAGTCTGTTTCTCGACAACAAAAAAGATGTAAGCCTGTGAGGAATTTTGTATTTGCTCAGAACGTGTGAAGAACGAGATGAGGTATATACCATACCATACAGTCGTCCGCCTATTGTACCAAAGAACATCCATCACATTATCGATTTTGCATATCGTTGAGATATAAATTGCGCAACAATTGACCTAATACCGTTCCTTGTTGTATACTTCTTTTAACTTCCATCCATTCAGAAAGAAAACCTTTAACCTTCACTCATTGGATTCGCTCGCAGAAGATGTTTTCTTTCAATGCATTTCCACTTGTTAAAAACCCAGACTGCGTACCTCTTTAAGAAAAACTTCATGAGAATTAGAGCTTTTGAAAGATATATTAAAGCTGCATGAATATTTTTTTTTGGAATTTTTTCCATTCCGATAACTCTCTGTAACGAAGATGAGCGCATCCTTTCTACATTTTTTTTGCGAAAATTGAGATTGATAGGAATCATAATCTGTTTCTTTTTCCAAATTTTTAATGAGTTGAGCCTGAATTTCTTTTCTCAAAAAACGTAGAAAGTCAACAAGTAATTGAAAATTGTCTATAGTTTTTAAGGTTTGTGAGACAACTTTTTAGAAAAAGGTTGTTATTTTTGCTTTTTTTTGTACAAAAAAGAAACATTGTCATCTATAAAAGCGTTTTTTACAAATTTTATCTGGAGCTCGATTTTGATTGACCATCAAAGATTGCCGAAGCAGGCGCAGTACTTAGTAACCAAAATGAATCAAATTACATAATCCAGATTTGACATAAAATTAAGCATAGAAACGTCACTATACAACAAACTTCTTTCACATCTCTCGAATATTGAATAGAGTCATCCAAACAATCTCAAGGAAATGGTAATAAACTGCAACCTCGGGGCTCTTTTTTTTTACAAAAAAGCGAAAAATCAAAGAACAGCCGCTTGAAGTCACACCAAGTATCTTAGAAGTTTCCTCAGCCGCGATTCCGTAAATTGTATGTACAGCAGACTGATTCAGCAATTAGCGAGTAAAACGAGAAAGGTTGCAAAAAACGGAGGTTTCGAACGTGTTCATTCGTCTAGGCCTTTTTAAGCTTTTGTTCCATCAGTAGCAGACCAAAAACACATACACATACACTGCTCGTAATGCCGAGAAATGCAGCCTGAAATGTTTCACTGTTCAGACCAAGTCGCCTCTAGTTGAACGATTTAGATTCAAAAGTCTGCCTTTTCAGATTAATTTGATGGTTTTTGTAGCCACTTAAACTGTATATGTAAAACTCGGCGTCAGTCATTTCTCCGTACACAAACAAAACAAAAAACTATAAACAAAAATGAAGAAACAATAAGATGCTCCATTAAGGCTTTGACTTTGCTCAATCTAGGTCTCAACTGTGCCCGACCTATAATTGAATTGTGGGCAACTTACGTTCTTACATTTTGGCCCACATCGGGTGTTACGATTTTCAACTAAATTGAAATTACCTTATGAGAAACTGTTAAACTTGATGGTAATCAGAAGAAAGTTATATGAATTGAGAGCTCAGTATGGGAGAAAAGCTACGCGACTGGATCAATCACTTGAAAAACTTTCGCCGCATTCTTTTTACTTTTATAGAGGAAACTTCTTTGCTCAATTGTTCGAATAAAAATTGAGTTCATTAATGAATAAAACGAATTATAAAAATAATAAAGGCAGTGCTCAACTCTTCATTTCATTGTGCTCAACGTATGTTTTACTGCCTAAATTAAACTAGGGACTATAAAGTTGCACATATATGTATAAACAAAATGAATTAAATCTTTGTATTAGTTTTATTCGGGTTCCTTGAGGTACCACATGGCGCAGCTAGCAGTTCCTGTTGCTGTAGACCAAACCGACATGTTGGCAGTACCTATTTTTTGGCTCAAGCCAGCATCAGACCCGCCAAGCAGTTGGGATTTTTGGATCGGCCAAATCTAACTTTATGGAAAAGATGCGACCCGCGCAAACTACTGAAAACTCCAGACGTTTTCATATCTCAGGTGATATTTTTTTTATCTAAGAGGGGCTTTAAATTGATATTTTTATATCGTAAATGATATTCTTATATCTGAGATGCCCTATAAAGTTATCCAACGGAATGTGATTATTCGACTATGTACTACTCCTGAAGAGACTCTGAAGTCTTCATTATTGCAGCAAAAAGGAGCACAAACTGCAGGGAATTTGGCACACCCAGGCAGTTCATCCCAAAAAAGATCAAATAACTCGCAGAATTTCCGGATTAAGCAACAACCCACGTTTTATGTCCAGAAAAAGAGGTTTTCGGACCGAATCAGCTGGACAAAATCTAATTCTAATTGTTCCAGCTGAGGAATTTCAAAAGATGTCAAACCGTGTTATTTCTCTGGGAAAAAACTCACTCAGAGACACGAACAGAAATGAGCAGCCAGGAACGTGACCTGCAGGAATTGTGGAATTGTAGTAAAGCGGCCGTGTCGCAAAATGCTGCAGCTCTAAAAGTATTGCTAACGTTGATGCAGCATCTGACGAAAGAACATAGGAAGGTTGCAATTTTGTGACTTCGGATAAAGATTCTGCGTTTGCAGTCCTTGCCATTGATGATATATCAAGACCCGTAATTCGTTATCCACCAATTGCTGCCTCCTTTGAAAAACTAGTGGTGTTAAACTCAGCAACGGAAAAAAAACGTTGTATTGGTTGTATTGAGGTTACTCTACGATGCATCAAAACGTTATTCAAATTGACGGTAGTTACACACAGTCCAGCTTCATTTATAAACAGACAAACAGCGGATATCATAGTCAAATATGTTCCTTCAGCACTCATTCTAGATGAGCAAGACTGCCCAATTGATACGGTTCATGTAGATTATAATCAAAGGAGGATTGAGCTATTCGGTGTTCTGGTAGTCGATGTATCGTCATTGGGCTGGAATCTAAAATCAGCAAAATTCCTGGTATCGGACAACCGCACCCGTTGTCTGCTTGGTTTATATCTTCAGTTCCAATTAGGAGTTCGAACAATGCAAGTTGGTCCGTCAAGTCCACTGGTGGGCATAATCTGAGAAACACAACAAAGTGACAAATCAGATTTCTGGAGATCAGATTATGAGAACGAATTCGGTCATGTTTTCTGACGGTTAGGCAGGGCTAAGAATCAACAAGTCTTCTCTATGTTTAAACCACCCTTTGTTCCTATCCAAAAAAGGGCGCCGTGTTCCAGTACATGTTGAGAAGAAGGCAGGAGCAGAAATCCTTTAACTTGTTCAGGAGGGGCACTTTGTAAAATTAAATAAGTGTACAAGCGAACGCTTTTTTTCTCCGATAGTCATAACAGTCAAGAAGGATGATACGATAAAGCTGGCAATAGATGCAAAGCCCATGAATGACCAGATTCACAAAAACCAATATCAGATGCAAAACTTTTTGGAATTATTAGGTTTAGCTGCCCAGATAATTACGTCGAATAAAAGATATGAGAAGAAAAGTGTGGTTTACTTCGCTGGACTTCAAAAACGATTTTAGCCAAGTTACGTCGAGTGACACAGTCAGCAGTCATTGTAACTTCAAAATTGTTTGTGGCAAACAGACTGGCACCTGCAGATTCAAAAAGTGGTTTTAGTTTAATGGTCTTACAAACATGACCGAGAAATTCCAAAAGGCAATGGACAAAACACTTCAGGGTGTCACAGGAAATTTCTGTTTTTCCTCCTCATTGAAACCCTCATTGTTTCCAAAGGCTCAGCTTTTGAGCATAATTTTTTAATCGAGAAAGTTTTTGTTCGCCTGGATGATGAGGTATGTGCTCTCTAATTATCAAAATGCAAACATTTCTTGATAAACTGTCATGGTTGGGTTTTGATATCGGTTCTGAAGATTATCGTCCAAAAAAGATCAAAAATAGACGCAGTATTGGCACTCGAAACACTCTAAACACTAAAGCAACTCAGGTCTTTTCTGGGTATTCTAAAACCTTTGCAAAGATTTTTTCCCTAAGCTGTAGTTCCACTCAGACCAACTCCGCCCGTCTTTGAAAGCTAGTAACAAGAAAAATTTGTGTGGTGTGAACGCCACCAATTAGCGTGCAACAGTATTCTAGGCTTTATCGCAAACACCACGAAATTGTTCCAATACGATCAGAATTGTAGAACGCTAGTCACAGTGGTTTGGGAGCTGCTCTCGAATAAGAAATTGAAGAGGGGGTCTGGGCGCCAATAGCACACGCTTCATATATACAAGATGAAATAATTCGTGGTCTTCGTTTTATTCGAGTTCCTTGAGGTACCACAAAGTTCAATCATCAAAAAAAAACTTAAAAGTGGATAAAATGTAATAGTGGATTAATGTATAAAATTGGATTATATTTAGGTATTTAATATATATGTATATTATATATAGAATGTATAAAAGTGGACTAATGTATAAAACTAAATCCAGCACATTAAAATCTAATTCTTCCGATTGTGGCGCACTTTTCTAATTAATAATGATAGGCTGTTGCAAAAATCAAAGAACACGATAAATGTGCATGAAGGTATCTATGTTTATTTGCATATGTGTAGACAGTGGCGTGTGGAAACATTTTTCTAAGTTGCAGATTGACCAATTTGATTTTCCGAGCTCTCAGAAATTACTATTAGGACCCTATTTTCTCAAGTTTTGTCTCAAGATTAATTAATATTGCGCCAAAGGCGCTCTTAAAAAATTTTTGATTTTGGTCCGCCAAAAATGGATCTCGTAAAATTTTATCAAAGTGGTGGCCTCTAACCCGCCCTCACGCTACTGTACATAGATATTTGCTGCACATTCACAGTTTTATTTGGTCTGTCCGACAGTTTTTCTGTTAAAAATTTTTTTAAGAAAATGTTCTAAGCTTCTGTTGAGTTTCTTACGAAACACATACAAAGATAAACCCGAGTTTTCCATCCTACAAAAAATCCTATATCTTTGACCTTTTAAAGACTTTTCCGTTCGTACAGTTTTCGTATGGGAAAGTTTTTAACTAAGCAATTTTTTCCAAAAAAAAAAACATTAAATGAAAATTTTAATAAAATGTATCGATACATCTGAAATGATTCGAGCAAATTCAATTCATTTTATCTTCGCTAGGCGAAGCCGACACATAACCAACTCTGACCGAGTTGGTTCATCTACATCTGAACTGAATCGAACAAATACGGTCTGAGTTTTTTTTTGATCGAGATAGTCGAAACATGCAAAACATATACATTTTTCTCGAGCTGGTCAGAGCTTTCCGAGCTGAGTCAAGTATGGCCGACGAAAGAAAACCGAAACCCCGAATATAGGCAAATCTTTTTGAGTTGGTAGAAAATGATCGATGGGTTTGAATGAGCTCTGATATTACTAACTCTTAATTGAATCCAAATATTGTTTGCTCAATAACGAACAAAATGAAGCTAGTAATATGCAGCTAAGTGCTTTTGACCTCAAGATAGCAAGCGTATAACGTCAGTTTATTATATGCAGCTAAGTGCTTTTGACCTCAAGATAGCAAGCTTATAACGTCAGTTTATTGAATAGTAGAACTGGTTTTTATCAAACTTTGAACGAAGAATAAGTTAATTAGTTTTTGACGAGTATCATTTTGAGCAAACAAAGTGATGTCTAACTTAAAAACTGGAATCACTTTAAACCGAGCAAAAACCTCATCTTCAGCAGTTTTCGACTCAAGTGATCCCACCAAACTGCTCACTTCATACTCTACTCTGTCAGACGAGGACTGGAAACAGAGAGGTCCTAACTTAAATTAAGGCTATATCCATTAGAAACTTAAAGTTAACATCCACTAACCCACTCTCTCCTTTCCCCCTGATAAACATTTTCCCCAGCTTTTTCTTAAATAAGATTTTCCCCAGCGTATAATTTGGATTAATTTGCTAAGCGCATGTCCAATGCTGGATTCTGATTTGCTATAAATCGAATTTAGAACCCAAGGTAAAATTTAAAACATTATTCTCACTGATTTAAACTGTGGGTGTGGTTTTTTCTGCATTATGCAGTGGCGTCTGATGAATAAATAGATGATCGGTACTCCAGGTCTCTCTGAAGTCGCATTAGATGTTACCAGACATCGAGGTACTGAGGATCCCCACACTTCCAAACTGTGGAAGGAGGAAGAAAGTGGCGTGTACCACTGTGTGTGTTGTGATGCCCCCTTGTTCAGATCGGAGGACAAGTTCATCTCTGAGTGTGGGTGGCCTGCATTCAACGTCGACAGTTTCCAGAATATGGTGGAGATAGAGGACTTGCGAGAGATGCCAAGGTAGGCGCTGATTTCTTGAGACTGATTAAGTGAATGAACTGTTGATAATAACAAACATAAGCTTGTTTTCACGTTGTTGCACTCAGATGCGCATTTAGGACAGGGACAGGGTTGATGGACATCTTTTCTAGGAATCGACATCCATACCTCCCACAAGGTCCGCCTATGCTACTATAATAGGGCATCCATTTTCGGTCGACCCTAAAAAAACCTTTCAGTCGCCTTTGGCGCCAGTCTACACTAAATCAGAACGGGCAAATCGACAATTTTTTGTAGAAACATTCCTAAAATGTAGCCAAATTGGCAAAATAGGGTTTTCTAGAGTTTGGAGGGTCTAGGAAATTCTAGGAGATCGGAAATTTTTGAGAACCCCCCTCGGAAAAATCCTAGATTTGTCCCCGATTACCTTTAAGTGTTATCATCTTGGCATAAATAATCCACAGATAGCATCCGGGTTTCTCGTCTCTCTCTTTAGATTGTTATTGTACGAGCAAACAGTGCTAAATTCTGCCAGAATATATATATCAATAAATCATCATATAAATTTACGGGAATACTCTAAGTAATCTGTAGCCGTCGGACAAAAGCTTGGCTCTTCCATTCCCCCCCTTCAAAATATTTCTGAACTTCAAGGTACAAAAGTCGATTTAAAATGACTTATCTTGTTATAAAAACTGCATTACAACGTGCCAGCTCAGCGTAAACAAGTGAACAAATTTTTACAACATTTCTTACATGCAAAAATTTCCTTGCCTGATTCTACTGCATTCAAGGATTTTCTAGCTGTAATTTTATCATGTTAAGAGGTTATCATCTTATTGAGCCTCATTGGAAAAAAAGCAAAACAATAGAAAAAAATTTAACATCTTTTTCAATTTTTCTTATGATTTTTTTATTTGTCCGCATTTTTCTCGTCTCTTTTTATAGATTGTTATTGTACGAGCTAACAGAGCTAAATTCTGCCAGAGAACGATTTTTGAATAGTTTTTTTTACTTTTATGAGGGGGTGGGAAACTGGAAAAGAGCCAAATCTTTTTCGCGGGTTCTGAAACGAAAACAAAATCTGAATGGGTTCTTAATTAATTTCACGGTCTCAACTTAATATCTGATCGTTACTTGCTTGATTTTTTTGATTTTTAAATTATTCGGTACATTCAGTTTATCTTAGTCTAACTACCTAAATGGAGTATGTCTTTTTAGAGGAGGATTATGAAACTAATTAACCTAGAATTTAATAACACGGAACTATGTACGTAAATAGCGAGTCGACGAATATTGAAGTCAATGATCAAATTACAAATGCTGAAACTAGCTTTCAACGTGCCATAGAAGATGCTGAGTTACTACTCACTGCAAAAGTTGTCACGAAAAACGACGTAATGGATGAAGTAGACGTTGAAGTACTCTCCGACTTGAACCCTGAACCCGACGATGACATTGAAGAAGAAGGCGAAAAAGGTAAAGACATTCTAGTATGCACTGCTTGAAAGTAACCTCATCCTCAATGTTATTTACAAAAATTTTAGGCATCAAAATTGAAGTTCCCTGAAATGTGATAACTAAACTCTAAAGCAAGGCAACCAAAGGTTTTCTGGGTAATTGTTGTCCAATTGTATCTGTTGTCTCAATTCCTTGAGCCATGTTCCGCAAAAATATTTCTTTTGATTTTGAAATGACAGATTAGAATCAAGAATAAGGCCTAAATTTTGCTCTCAGATTATTTCTACAAAATGTTTATAAGATCGGTTTCCGAATTCTTTTCATTTTAAAAAATTAAATTATAAAGTCTGTTTCTCGACAACAAAAAAGATGTAAGCCTGTGAGGAATTTTGTATTTGCTCAGAACGTGTGAAGAACGAGATGAGGTATATACCATACCATACAATCGTCCGCCTATTGTACCAAAGAACATCCATCACATTATCGATTTTGCATATCGTTGAGATATAAATTGCGCAACAATTGACCTAATACCGTTCCTTGTTGTATACTTCTTTTAACTTCCATCCATTCAGAAAGAAAACCTTTAACCTTCACTCATTGGATTCGCTCGCAGAAGATGTTTTCTTTCAATGCATTTCCACTTGTTAAAAACCCAGACTGCGTACCTCTTTAAGAAAAACTTCATGAGAATTAGAGCTTTTGAAAGATATATTAAAGCTGCATGAATATTTTTTTTTGGAATTTTTTCCATTCCGATAACTCTCTGTAACGAAGATGAGCGCATCCTTTCTACATTTTTTTTGCGAAAATTGAGATTGATAGGAATCATAATCTGTTTCTTTTTCCAAATTTTTAATGAGTTGAGCCTGAATTTCTTTTCTCAAAAAACGTAGAAAGTCAACAAGTAATTGAAAATTGTCTATAGTTTTTAAGGTTTGTGAGACAACTTTTTAGAAAAAGGTTGTTATTTTTGCTTTTTTTTGTACAAAAAAGAAACATTGTCATCTATAAAAGCGTTTTTTACAAATTTTATCTGGAGCTCGATTTTGATTGACCATCAAAGATTGCCGAAGCAGGCGCAGTACTTAGTAACCAAAATGAATCAAATTACATAATCCAGATTTGACATAAAATTAAGCATAGAAACGTCACTATACAACAAACTTCTTTCACATCTCTCGAATATTGAATAGAGTCATCCAAACAATCTCAAGGAAATGGTAATAAACTGCAACCTCGGGGCTCTTTTTTTTTACAAAAAAGCGAAAAATCAAAGAACAGCCGCTTGAAGTCACACCAAGTATCTTAGAAGTTTCCTCAGCCGCGATTCCGTAAATTGTATGTACAGCAGACTGATTCAGCAATTAGCGAGTAAAACGAGAAAGGTTGCAAAAAACGGAGGTTTCGAACGTGTTCATTCGTCTAGGCCTTTTTAAGCTTTTGTTCCATCAGTAGCAGACCAAAAACACATACACATACACTGCTCGTAATGCCGAGAAATGCAGCCTGAAATGTTTCACTGTTCAGACCAAGTCGCCTCTAGTTGAACGATTTAGATTCAAAAGTCTGCCTTTTCAGATTAATTTGATGGTTTTTGTAGCCACTTAAACTGTATATGTAAAACTCGGCGTCAGTCATTTCTCCGTACACAAACAAAACAAAAAACTATAAACAAAAATGAAGAAACAATAAGATGCTCCATTAAGGCTTTGACTTTGCTCAATCTAGGTCTCAACTGTGCCCGACCTATAATTGAATTGTGGGCAACTTACGTTCTTACATTTTGGCCCACATCGGGTGTTACGATTTTCAACTAAATTGAAATTACCTTATGAGAAACTGTTAAACTTGATGGTAATCAGAAGAAAGTTATATGAATTGAGAGCTCAGTATGGGAGAAAAGCTACGCGACTGGATCAATCACTTGAAAAACTTTCGCCGCATTCTTTTTACTTTTATAGAGGAAACTTCTTTGCTCAATTGTTCGAATAAAAATTGAGTTCATTAATGAATAAAACGAATTATAAAAATAATAAAGGCAGTGCTCAACTCTTCATTTCATTGTGCTCAACGTATGTTTTACTGCCTAAATTAAACTAGGGACTATAAAGTTGCACATATATGTATAAACAAAATGAATTAAATCTTTGTATTAGTTTTATTCGGGTTCCTTGAGGTACCACATGGCGCAGCTAGCAGTTCCTGTTGCTGTAGACCAAACCGACATGTTGGCAGTACCTATTTTTTGGCTCAAGCCAGCATCAGACCCGCCAAGCAGTTGGGATTTTTGGATCGGCCAAATCTAACTTTATGGAAAAGATGCGACCCGCGCAAACTACTGAAAACTCCAGACGTTTTCATATCTCAGGTGATATTTTTTTTATCTAAGAGGGGCTTTAAATTGATATTTTTATATCGTAAATGATATTCTTATATCTGAGATGCCCTATAAAGTTATCCAACGGAATGTGATTATTCGACTATGTACTACTCCTGAAGAGACTCTGAAGTCTTCATTATTGCAGCAAAAAGGAGCACAAACTGCAGGGAATTTGGCACACCCAGGCAGTTCATCCCAAAAAAGATCAAATAACTCGCAGAATTTCCGGATTAAGCAACAACCCACGTTTTATGTCCAGAAAAAGAGGTTTTCGGACCGAATCAGCTGGACAAAATCTAATTCTAATTGTTCCAGCTGAGGAATTTCAAAAGATGTCAAACCGTGTTATTTCTCTGGGAAAAAACTCACTCAGAGACACGAACAGAAATGAGCAGCCAGGAACGTGACCTGCAGGAATTGTGGAATTGTAGTAAAGCGGCCGTGTCGCAAAATGCTGCAGCTCTAAAAGTATTGCTAACGTTGATGCAGCATCTGACGAAAGAACATAGGAAGGTTGCAATTTTGTGACTTCGGATAAAGATTCTGCGTTTGCAGTCCTTGCCATTGATGATATATCAAGACCCGTAATTCGTTATCCACCAATTGCTGCCTCCTTTGAAAAACTAGTGGTGTTAAACTCAGCAACGGAAAAAAAAACGTTGTATTGGTTGTATTGAGGTTACTCTACGATGCATCAAAACGTTATTCAAATTGACGGTAGTTACACACAGTCCAGCTTCATTTATAAACAGACAAACAGCGGATATCATAGTCAAATATGTTCCTTCAGCACTCATTCTAGATGAGCAAGACTGCCCAATTGATACGGTTCATGTAGATTATAATCAAAGGAGGATTGAGCTATTCGGTGTTCTGGTAGTCGATGTATCGTCATTGGGCTGGAATCTAAAATCAGCAAAATTCCTGGTATCGGACAACCGCACCCGTTGTCTGCTTGGTTTATATCTTCAGTTCCAATTAGGAGTTCGAACAATGCAAGTTGGTCCGTCAAGTCCACTGGTGGGCATAATCTGAGAAACACAACAAAGTGACAAATCAGATTTCTGGAGATCAGATTATGAGAACGAATTCGGTCATGTTTTCTGACGGTTAGGCAGGGCTAAGAATCAACAAGTCTTCTCTATGTTTAAACCACCCTTTGTTCCTATCCAAAAAAGGGCGCCGTGTTCCAGTACATGTTGAGAAGAAGGCAGGAGCAGAAATCCTTTAACTTGTTCAGGAGGGGCACTTTGTAAAATTAAATAAGTGTACAAGCGAACGCTTTTTTTCTCCGATAGTCATAACAGTCAAGAAGGATGATACGATAAAGCTGGCAATAGATGCAAAGCCCATGAATGACCAGATTCACAAAAACCAATATCAGATGCAAAACTTTTTGGAATTATTAGGTTTAGCTGCCCAGATAATTACGTCGAATAAAAGATATGAGAAGAAAAGTGTGGTTTACTTCGCTGGACTTCAAAAACGATTTTAGCCAAGTTACGTCGAGTGACACAGTCAGCAGTCATTGTAACTTCAAAATTGTTTGTGGCAAACAGACTGGCACCTGCAGATTCAAAAAGTGGTTTTAGTTTAATGGTCTTACAAACATGACCGAGAAATTCCAAAAGGCAATGGACAAAACACTTCAGGGTGTCACAGGAAATTTCTGTTTTTCCTCCTCATTGAAACCCTCATTGTTTCCAAAGGCTCAGCTTTTGAGCATAATTTTTTAATCGAGAAAGTTTTTGTTCGCCTGGATGATGAGGTATGTGCTCTCTAATTATCAAAATGCAAACATTTCTTGATAAACTGTCATGGTTGGGTTTTGATATCGGTTCTGAAGATTATCGTCCAAAAAAGATCAAAAATAGACGCAGTATTGGCACTCGAAACACTCTAAACACTAAAGCAACTCAGGTCTTTTCTGGGTATTCTAAAACCTTTGCAAAGATTTTTTCCCTAAGCTGTAGTTCCACTCAGACCAACTCCGCCCGTCTTTGAAAGCTAGTAACAAGAAAAATTTGTGTGGTGTGAACGCCACCAGTTAGCGTGCAACAGTATTCTAGGCTTTATCGCAAACACCACGAAATTGTTCCAATACGATCAGAATTGTAGAACGCTAGTCACAGTGGTTTGGGAGCTGCTCTCGAATAAGAAATTGAAGAGGGGGTCTGGGCGCCAATAGCACACGCTTCATATATACAAGATGAAATAATTCGTGGTCTTCGTTTTATTCGAGTTCCTTGAGGTACCACAAAGTTCAATCATCAAAAAAAAACTTAAAAGTGGATAAAATGTAATAGTGGATTAATGTATAAAATTGGATTATATTTAGGTATTTAATATATATGTATATTATATATAGAATGTATAAAAGTGGATTAATGTATAAAACTAAATCCAGCACATTAAAATCTAATTCTTCCGATTGTGGCGCACTTTTCTAATTAATAATGATAGGCTGTTGCAAAAATCAAAGAACACGATAAATGTGCATGAAGGTATCTATGTTTATTTGCATATGTGTAGACAGTGGCGTGTGGAAACATTTTTCTAAGTTGCAGATTGACCAATTTGATTTTCCGAGCTCTCAGAAATTACTATTAGGACCCTATTTTCTCAAGTTTTGTCTCAAGATTAATTAATATTGCGCCAAAGGCGCTCTTAAAAAATTTTTGATTTTGGTCCGCCAAAAATGGATCTCGTAAAATTTTATCAAAGTGGTGGCCTCTAACCCGCCCTCACGCTACTGTACATAGATATTTGCTGCACATTCACAGTTTTATTTGGTCTGTCCGACAGTTTTTCTGTTAAAAATTTTTTTAAGAAAATGTTCTAAGCTTCTGTTGAGTTTCTTACGAAACACATACAAAGATAAACCCGAGTTTTCCATCCTACAAAAAATCCTATATCTTTGACCTTTTAAAGACTTTTCCGTTCGTACAGTTTTCGTATGGGAAAGTTTTTAACTAAGCAATTTTTTCCAAAAAAAAAAACATTAAATGAAAATTTTAATAAAATGTATCGATACATCTGAAATGATTCGAGCAAATTCAATTCATTTTATCTTCGCTAGGCGAAGCCGACACATAACCAACTCTGACCGAGTTGGTTCATCTACATCTGAACTGAATCGAACAAATACGGTCTGAGTTTTTTTTTGATCGAGATAGTCGAAACATGCAAAACATATACATTTTTCTCGAGCTGGTCAGAGCTTTCCGAGCTGAGTCAAGTATGGCCGACGAAAGAAAACCGAAACCCCGAATATAGGCAAATCTTTTTGAGTTGGTAGAAAATGATCGATGGGTTTGAATGAGCTCTGATATTACTAACTCTTAATTGAATCCAAATATTGTTTGCTCAATAACGAACAAAATGAAGCTAGTAATATGCAGCTAAGTGCTTTTGACCTCAAGATAGCAAGCTTATAACGTCAGTTTATTATATGCAGCTAAGTGCTTTTGACCTCAAGATAGCAAGCTTATAACGTCAGTTTATTGAATAGTAGAACTGGTTTTTATCAAACTTTGAACGAAGAATAAGTTAATTAGTTTTTGACGAGTATCATTTTGAGCAAACAAAGTGATGTCTAACTTAAAAACTGGAATCACTTTAAACCGAGCAAAAACCTCATCTTCAGCAGTTTTCGACTCAAGTGATCCCACCAAACTGCTCACTTCATACTCTACTCTGTCAGACGAGGACTGGAAACAGAGAGGTCCTAACTTAAATTAAGGCTATATCCATTAGAAACTTAAAGTTAACATCCACTAACCCACTCTCTCCTTTCCCCCTGATAAACATTTTCCCCAGCTTTTTCTTAAATAAGATTTTCCCCAGCGTATAATTTGGATTAATTTGCTAAGCGCATGTCCAATGCTGGATTCTGATTTGCTATAAATCGAATTTAGAACCCAAGGTAAAATTTAAAACATTATTCTCACTGATTTAAACTGTGGGTGTGGTTTTTTCTGCATTATGCAGTGGCGTCTGATGAATAAATAGATGATCGGTACTCCAGGTCTCTCTGAAGTCGCATTAGATGTTACCAGACATCGAGGTACTGAGGATCCCCACACTTCCAAACTGTGGAAGGAGGATGAAAGTGGCGTGTACCACTGTGTGTGTTGTGATGCGCCCCTGTTCAGATCGGAGGACAAGTTCATCTCTGAGTGTGGGTGGCCTGCATTCAACGTCGACAGTTTCCAGAATATGGTGGAGATAGAGGACTTGCGAGAGATGCCAAGGTAGGCGCTGATTTCTTGAGACTGATTAAGTGAATGAACTGTTGATAATAACAAACATAAGCTTGTTTTCACGTTGTTGCACTCAGATGCGCATTTAGGACAGGGACAGGGTTGATGGACATCTTTTTTAGAAATCAACGTCCATACCTCCCACAGAGTCCGCCTATGCTTCTATACTAGGGCATCCATTTTCGGTCGACCCTAAAAAACGTTTCAGTCGCCTTTGGAGCCAGTCTACACTAAATCAGAGAGGGCAAATCGACAATCTTTTGTAGAAACGTTCCTAAAATGTAGCCAAATTGGCAAAATAGGGTTTTTTAGAGTTTGGGAGGTCTAGGACATTCTAGGAGATCGGAAAATTACGGTGACGTTTTCAAAACTTTATGAGAATCCCCCTCGGAAAAATTCTAGATTTGTCCCTGATTACCTTTATGTGTTAACATCTTGGCATAAATCATCCACAGGTAGCATTTCATCTAGAGCAATCCTAAGAAAAACTACATTGAGAAACTGCAAAGAAGTGCCCAACTTATCCACTCTTTTTCAAAAAGGTCAGTGAAACGAGGCCACAATTATTATTCGTTGCATCAGGGTGAGGCAAGTTTCTCTACCCAGGGAAACCTCATGCTGTTCGTAAGTGAGCAAATGTCAGCGGTTGTACGTGAAGAGCTGAAAAGCTTGTATGTTGTTATTCTTATCAAAGAGAAAAAATCTTAAGCTAACAAAAAAGGGACATATTTTTAATTTTTACTTTAACCATTGACTTTCTGAGTTTTCGTAAAAACTAATTTGAAACCAGCAGGAGGTTTTTTTGAAAAAATCCTTGCAGAAAGTGAGCGTTTTGGGATTTTTCGGCGCTTTCCATATGATGAAAATAGTGTTTTTATTACGACAACAGTTCGACCCTATGAAAAACCTAAATGTGGATTCGGATGAAGATCAAAATCCTGAAGCGTTAAGAAGGGCCATTATTTTGAATCCAACGCCATGTTTCTACGATTCAATAATGAGTTCCTTAATTTTGACATGTTTATATCTGTCTAGATATATGATAGAAATAGTTTGCAAAGTGTGCGGAGCCCATTTGGGGCACAAGTTCGACGATGCCAAACTGCACAACCCAGATGTCGAGGGAGACACCAGGTATTGCATCAACGGAGTGGCCTTGCAGTTCCTCAACAAAACATCACAGAAACAGAAGGCTGAGGAGCAAGTTTATCAATGAAAATTGTCATTAGCCATAAATAGTTATTATTCAAATGTGTATTGGGAAACTGGGTTTTTATCTGATGAGTTAGTTAGGAATATTTTGGCCGAATAGAAGCCAAATTGAAATTTTAGAGATGTACAGAAAAATAAGTTGGACTGATCACTGAGGTCGAGGTATCGAGTCGACGTGTAATATGACCTTCTCGCTCAGATTTTGGAATGTTTTGACCAGATCTACCAGAAAATTAGGTTTGTAGGTCAATTTAGTCATGATTTCTAAGCAAAGTTGATTCATTTCAAGGCGTTTTTTTTTGTTAATTATTTGTTCATAAAATCGAATTTTTTTCTTAACTTTTTCTCGGTAGGAACAAAAAAGACTAAAAATTTGAAAAAATAAGTCGAATTGTTCAATCTTTGATTTGACTGTGCTCGACCCTAATTTTCAACTGTGCTCAAACTATGCTTTAAATGAGCTGGAACTATAATTTAAATGTGTTCGAGCTGTGTTTTGTCTTTCTTGAGCGGCGTTTAATAGTTTCATATGCCTTTTTGAAATGTTCGCCTTCAACTATCTGCAGGGCTGTTTTTGTTCCGCTCAAACATCTTCTAAATATTTTTCTGTTTTTTTGTACAAAAAGTTGTTTTAAAAATGAATTTAAATTAATTATTTTAAGTTTTCCTTTTTTTACAGCAGGAAC